>NC_064648.1:157631458-157935208 GCF_023864345.2 Schistocerca serialis cubense | reverse complement strand
GCAATTCCTACCTACCACCTCTTGCATATTACACACATAGCAATTCTTCTACGGAATAGAAGGAGTTGTAAGGAGAAACTTTTGCAATTTATTTTGAAGTTTTATCTTGCAATCTGTTAGACATTTTAAATCACTGGGTAAGTGGTCAAAAATTTTTGTTGCAGCGTTGTGCAGCCCTTTCTGTGCCGAAGACAACCTTGATGTTGAGTAATGAATGTCATTTTTGTCTTCTAGTATCGTAATTACTTACCTCATTGTTCCTTTTGAGCTGTAGTCGATTATTCCCAACAAACTTCATGAGGCAATAAATATACTGTGAAGCAGTAGCCAGAATAACCAACTCCTTAAACAGATGTCCACAAGATGATCACAGGTGAGCACCACATATTATTCTTATAGCACGTTTATGGGCAATGAAGACCTTCTTAAAAATGGGTTACCACATAACATTATTCCATATAATATTAGTGAATGAAAATAAGCAAAATATTTCAACTTACTGATTTCTCTCTCCCCAAAATTTACTATGATTCTAAGTGCAAATGTAGCTGAACTATGTTGTTTTAGAAGTTCCAAAATGTGTTTTTTTCCAATTTAAATTCTCATCAATATTGACACCTAAGAATTTTGGTTTCCACCTTATGTATTACTTCATCACCATGTGTTACACTTATCACTGTTGCAGGACCCATAGAGTTGCAGAATTGAATAAAATTTGTCTTTGTGAAATTCAGGGTGAGACCATTTGCAGAAAACCAGTCAATGATACTTTTGAGAAATTTTTTCTTCCATTTCTGTATGTATACTGGGAGTGATTACAATACTGGCGTCATCAGGAAAAAGAACTAATTCTGCTTGTTGTACATTGTCCAGTAGGTCATTTACATATTTGAGAAACAGTAGTGGAACTAAGATTGAGCCTTGGGAAACTCCATAATTGGTTATTCAACAGTCAGAATTATGTCCCTGGTTTTGTTGGTTGTATTGCTACTAAGTACAACTTTCTGCATTCTTTTAGTTAGGTATGACACAATCGATTTGTTGGTTATACCATCAATCCCATAAGACTTAGGTAATTTAAAAGTCAGTACCCTGTATCTGTAGCAAAACCCACATACCCGTAATCGTTACAAGATTGGAGTATGTGTATTGTTTCATCTGCATATAAAAAATTACCAAAGTTTATTTACACCAACAAAGGAAAATTTATTTTCCGAATTTCAGTACCCATCCAGAGAGCCAGAACGCTGATGCTTCCTATATGTACCTCAATCTTTCAAAAATAGTGTAACATCAGTAATTCCCTTTGTATGTTGAAGTTTACTATCATTTAATCATCATGTGAAAGGTACTTTTCCAACAAAGACAACTGTTGATCTGCATTAAATATAAATTTTGTTTATGACTAATGCTGTAGTGATCTATTTCACTGTTACTTTAGGTGTCAGGTATCCTTAGCAATTATGTTAATAATTTGTTGGAAAAAATGAGAGTAGATACTTATAGCTACTGAGGACCTTTGGTAGCATGCCATAAGGAACGTTAATTGCATTCAGTTCCTTCTGTTGTGATGTATTGAGATTCTAAGGTCAAAGTTGTTATAAAATATTATTTAGCACAGCCTAATCAGCTATACAGCAGCCAAGTCACAGACTGTGATAATTCTAATCCTTTGAAGTACAGACCGCCTGATTCTTTGAGTGTTATTCCAATACTGCACCTGACTGCGTTCTTCTGTGCAGTTTTTGATGAACTGGAGCTTCTCCATACTAGAGACAGTCATATTCTCGTAGAAACGAATGCCGTAGAATACCAATTGTGATATAATTAAGTAATTAAAAAATTAATTTTCTGTACTCCCCCTCCCCCCAAAAAAGTAGGGTATAGATCAACCAGCCTGCCATTGATATAATGTGGCATGTGTTCATATGAAATTATCAACTTCCATAATCCAGATGCGAGTGAAAAAAGACAATGTATGTGTATACATTCTGTGTGTTTCACTATCCACATATCAACTTACAGTGTAGATAAATTAGGTGACACTTTATTGCACTGTGACAGTGTCAGGTAATTCATTATTACATATTTTATGAACAAGTTTATTTTTGTAAATTTTTAAGCTCTGTAGGTAAACATTTGATGTCTCGTTTAATAGTTATTGAATGAATAATTATTAATTCTTGTATGTGTAATAAAATTAGACAGCCCATAGTGATTCTCTGTTCTGGATTTACTGATGTTGGTTACTGATTTGTTGATCTATAAATGAGTTACTCAGGTCTAGTGAAATTTCTTCCATGCTTTTGTTTATAATGTAGGCAGTAGTGCTTCACCCATGCTCACATTATCATCAATTTTGTGGCCTGAGATATTTGAATACTTAGCACGCTCCTTACATTATTTACCATACCTGATTAAAATTGTTTGCCATTCACTTCGTCACTTTCTGACTTAATTTTAAAGATACAGTGTTTCCTCACTGTTGTGACTATTATATCCTACTTCAGTGTATGACACGTAATGACATAAAAACAGAAGTTTCAAAACATTTAGCCGTGCCATGTACTTATTTTTTTTAGGTTTGGAACTGATATTCTGCTAACAGTTTTTCTTATAGTATCTAGCACACATTTTTTCCAAGCTTTTCAGTTAGCATGTATGCTTATTTTCTTGCAGTATTAGTTGTAGTGTACTTGAGCGTTTGCCCATTAGTTGGTCTACTAACTACACCTGAATACCTTTTTTTACTATTCAGAAGTAGTCTAAGTGCAAACTTTTCCCAATTTAACTGTATTACTTTGGTTTTCATTGAACTGGACGCTGGGATCTGCTTTGATCCCTGGTAGTTTCCATAGTTATGATAATTACAAATTATTACATTAAGAAAGAAAGATAGAAACAGTGTTTTATGTCCTGTTGACAGTTAAGGAAATAAGAGATCGAACTTTTCTCAGATTTGACGTTATCATAGGGAAGGAAAGCTACTGTGGCCCTTTCATGACATCATTCCAGTACTTGCCTGTAGCAATTTGGAAAACTATGGAAAACCCAAAAGTGGATGGCCAGCCCAGAGATTGAATCTGGGTCTGCTATATTATCGAGATACACAGTGTAATGGGCTAGTTATTTACACAGTAAAAAATAAGCAATGTCTTCAGTGAATGGCTCAAGTTCACTTTTAAATGTGCCTAAGTCTAGGGTGGTTATGACTTGTAGCTGTTTACCAAAGAGGTAATAGCAAGAGCAGTTAACAAATGTCATTTTTTGAACTCATTGCCTTTCCATGGAGACACAAACATTGGCACCATCCTAAGAACCCTACTTTAGTGAGTTTTTTGTTTCCACTATACCCTTAAGATAAGCAGTAGTTTCCTTTGATAATCAATAATGCGTTTATGTGATCAAACATCAAATCATTGAATTTTTTTGCTCATACAAGGGCAGAATAAGTTTCTAGAGACTTAGAATTAGTAAGTGTTTATTTACTAAAATGTAAATTCCTGGGTGGAGCAGCACATAGAATAAGGCTGATGCGTGGAGCACAGAAATGTGCAACAAAACTGTGAATGCTGTTTCCCATGCTCCACACATCAGTCTGCTAAGGTGAGTACTTTCCTTTCCCTTGCTTCACATATAAGTCTTTATTGTGATTATGAATGTAACGTATTAACACAAAATTTCCAATAATGGAATGAGTGAAGCTACAAAATGATTTAACACTAAACACGATTTAATGCTAAACACTTAGCAATAATTCCACATTTTCGTTTTCTTTTTCTTAATGTAGGTGGATACACCACATCTTAAATCTGCCCCACTGGACAATGTGATTGGATTCCACCCACTCAGTATGCGCTGAATTCTGTTTTTCTATGGGACTGTCAATGTTCATTAATCATGAACACAGTTCAGCTTCCTTGTTCCACTTACAGCCAAAAGCTTATTCTTTGTTGGCTGCAAACTTGCAGGAACATTAAAATTTCATTCTCAGCTGGTGTAACTACTTCAGAAAGTCATCAAGAATCTTTATTCATTATAAATCATTTCACAATGATATGGGTTTCATCAATTTGATTCCAAGATAAAGTCTATACAATGTGTAGCTGTACATTGTGTAGCATTAAATATTAGTTCTACAAAGTTTAACAATACATAATAATACAATTAAAAGTAACAGTTTTTAAAAGTTAATATAATAATCTGGTAAATCAAAGTATTCTTTAATATTATAAAAAGGGTGATCTGTTGACCAGTTGTACCACTTACGTTTGAAACTAATAATATCCATGGTCCTAGCAAAGACTGACTACTTACTAAAAATTCTGAGTGGCTTTACTTTGTGAGAATTTCCAGTCATTGCTAACCTGTGCCTAGGTAATATATATATATATATATATTTAAAAACAAAGATGATGTGACTTACCATACGAAAGCGCTGGCAGGTCGATAGAAACACAAACAGACACATACATAAACACAAAATTCAAGCTTTCGCAACAAACTGTTGCCTCATCAGGAAAGAGGGAAGGAGAGGGAAAGACGAAAGGAAGTGGGTTTTAAGGGAGAGGGTAAGGAGTCATTCCAATCCCGGGAGCAGAAAGACTTACCTTAGGGGGAAAAAAGGACGGGTATACACTCACACACACACACATATCCATCCACACATATACAGACACAAGCAGACATATTTAAAGACAAAGAGTTTGGGCAGAGATGTCAGTCGAGGCGGAAGTGCAGAGGCAAAGATGATGTTGAATGACAGATGAGGTGTGAGTGGTGGCAACTTGAAATTAGCAGAGATTGAGGCCTGGTGGGTAACGGGAAGAGAGGATATATTGAAGAGCAAGTTCCCATCTCCGGAGTTCGGATAGGTTGGTGTTGGTGGGAAGTATCCAGATAACCCGGATGGTGTAACACTGTTCCAAGATGTGCTGGCCGTGCACCAAGGCATGTTTAGCCACAGGGTGATCCTCATTACCAACAAACACTGTCTGCCTGTGTCCATTCATGCGAATGGACAGTTTGTTGCTGGTCATTCCCACATAGAATGCATCACAGTGTAGGCAGGTCAGTTGGTAAATCACGTGGGTGCTTTCACATGTGGCTCTGCCTTTGATCGTGTACACCTTCCGGGTTATAGGACTGGAGTAGGTGGTGGTAGGAGGGTGCATGGGACAGGTTTTACACCGGGCGCGGTTACAAGGATAGGAGCCAGAGGGTAGGGAAGGTGGTTTGGGGATTTCATAGGGATGAACTAACAGGTTACGAAGGTTAGGTGGACGGCGGAAAGACACTCTTGGTGGAGTGGGGAGGATTTCATGAAGGATGGATCTCATTTCAGGGCAGGATTTGAGGAAGTCGTATCCCTGCTGGAGAGCCACATTCAGAGTCTGGTCCAGTCCCGGAAAGTATCCTGTCACAAGTGGGGTACTTTTGTGGTTCTTCTGTGGGGGATTCTGGGTTTGAAGGGACGAGGAAGTGGCTCTGGTTATTTGCTTCTGTACCAGGTCGGAAGGGTAGTTGCGGGATGCGAAAGCTGTTGTCAGGTTGTTGGTGTAATGGTTCAGGGATTCCGGACTGGAGCAGATTCGTTTGCCACGAAGACCTAGGCTGTAGGGAAGGGACCGTTTGATGTGGAATGGGTGGAAGCTGTCATAATGGAGGTACTGTTGCTTGTTGGTGGGTTTGATGTGGACGGACGTGTGAAGCTGGCCATTGGACAGGTGGAGGTCAACAGCAAGGAAAGTGGCGTGGGATTTGGAGTAGGGCCAGGTAAATCTGATGGAACCAAAGGAGTTGAGGTTGGAGAGGAAATTCTGGAGTTCTTCTTCACTGTGAGTCCAGATCATGAAGATGTCATCAATAAATCTGTACCAAACTTTGGGTTGGCAGGCCTGGGTAACCAAGAAGGCTTCCTCTAAGCGACCCATGAATAGGTTGGTGTACGAGGGGGCCATCCTGGTACCCATAGCTGTTCCCTTTAATTGTTGGTATGCCTGGCCTTCAAAAGTGAAGAAGCTGTGGGTCAGGATGAAGCTGGCTAAGGTGATGAGGAAAGAGGTTTTAGGTAGGGTGGCAGGTGATCGGCGTGAAAGGAAATGCTCCATCACAGCAAGGCCCTGAACGTGCAGAATATTTGTGTGTAAGGAAGTCGCATCAATGGTTACAAGGATGGTTTCCGGGGGTAGCACATTGGGTAAGGATTCCAGGCATTCGAGAAAGTGGTTGGTGTCTTTGATGAAGGATGGGAGACTGCATGTAATGGGTTGAAGGTGTTGATCTACGTAGGCAGAGATACATTCTGTGGGGGCTTGGTAACCAGCTACAATGGGGCGGCCGGGATAATTGGGTTTGTGGATTTTAGGAAAAAGGTAGAAGGTAGGGGTGCGGGGTGTCGGTGGGGTCAAGAGGTTGATGGAGTCAGGTGAAAGGTTTTGCAGGGGGCCTAAGGTTCTGAGGATTCCTTGAAGCTCCGCCTGGACATCGGGAATGGGGTTACCTTGGCAAACTTTGTATGCGGTGTTGTCTGAAAGCTGACGCAGTCCCTCAGCCACATACTCCCGACGATCAAGTACCACGGTCGTGGAACCCTTGTCCGCCAGAAGAATGACGATGGATCGGTCAGCCTTCAGATCACGGATAGCCTGGGCTTCAGCAGTTGTGATGTTGGGAGTGTGTGTGTGTGTGTGTGTGTGTGTGTGTGTGTGTGTGTGTGTGTGTGTGTGTGTGTGTGTGTGTGTGTGTGTGTGTGTGTATGTGTGTGTGTGTGTGTGCGCGCGCGCGTGTGTGTATGTGTATTTTTGATAAAGGATTTATTTTATGATAGTTTTTTCTTGTGCCTATCTGCAGTTCAGCATCCGCTATGTGGTGAGTAGCAACCATCCTTTTCATGTTCATGTAATATTGTATGTCACAATACCCATTTACTCCCACTGATCTCATTTTTCTCGTATACCAAGTATAAGCATGCGATTTTCACCATATGCGTGTATTTGTCTTGAAGAAACAACAAAATTAAGCAATTTTCTATGCAGTAAATGCATGAATCAGTTTTAAGAGAGCATGTTGCAGTCTTTAAGAGTGATTCAGTGTTCATGCTTTTGAAATCAATAGCTTATATTAAGTGCATCTGAAAAGTTTCGTGAATTATCTCAGAAAATAAAGGAAAGCAGGCTTACAAACAAAATACCTTTATTGGCATACAAAGTAGTCACCATTAACCACAACACATTTTTGAAATTGGTCATAGATGTGTTGAAAACTGTTAGCAGTCCTTCTGGAATTCTCAAAGCACTGTGGTCATGCAACAATTGCAAAGCCTAAGCCTTTCAGGAGTAATTTCAGGCAGGTAAACAGAAATAAACCTGCTGGCACCAAATCTGGAGATTAAGGGGGGCACTTAAGAACAGTCACCTTGCACTGAGTCAAACAGTTGAGCACATAGACGTTGTGGGTATCCAACTCGCGATCGTGATGATTTGAGCGATTCTGCAAGATGTGTTTGCCAAGTTTTCAAAAGCTTTACTACCAGTTTCAGAAGTCTGTTGTAGTGAATGGTAATTACTCTTGTAAGCCCATAAAGGTATTTTGCTTGTAACTCATTTCCTTTATTTACTAAGGCCATTGAACTTTCCAGTTGCACCGAGAGACAGATGGCTGAAAGGAGAAGAGGAATGCATCCAGAAGAAAGGAGAAGACTGGACCAAGCTGAAGACGGAGAGATGGTGGCAAGACAGAAGACGATGGAGAAGCCTATGTTCCATACAGACCCGGCCAGAGGCTGGAAACTGTCGAAGATGATGATGATGACTGCTAATAGTACATGAATGACACCCTGCTTCTAGTGAATTATAGTAATACTGATGTGTATATGCAATACTGTTAATGGCCTAAACAGTATGGGAAAAAACAAAGGTCAGAGTAGATAACTAAAATCTCAGCAGCACAAACTTCCTATAACGTTGGGCCACTAAACAAAACACACACACACACCATCCATCCGAGATGAAGCAAGCTGGGGTCTCTCTATTCCCTCACTTGTTTTCCCATCTGCCTCCTTAAATTCATTTTATTTTCATTTTTGCCTAATTATAGTACCATTAAAATTCCCTAAAAGAGAAGGGTTGGCCCTCAGTCTTAAGGAATACAGCGCCAACTCTAATTTTGTGCTTAGTTTTTTTAATGCAATTAATTTTCCAATTTATTTTGACCATTCATAGTTAATATCTTTTGCCACACATTATTGTAGCGTGAAATCAGTAATTGTTTCTGGACTTATATTCTATTGTTGATTTATAAACAAATATAAATTTTTTACTAATTATAAACATTTGGAAGAAGAACTACTAGTATTGTTAAAGTATTTATTTGGCTCTATTCAAAAACATATTAGCAAAGCCAGCTCTTAATTTATTCCAAAATAATTACCAGGTTTGTCAAAAGTATTGTTTGTACAACTATATCTCTTAATTTAATTATTTAAACAAATAATTTGGCCTAACCTTTGTGATAGAAGGAACTGTTAAAAAGAGGGAATTTTTTGATGTATTCAGTTAATTGAATGAGTTATGTTTTAAATGTAGTTTCTGTAACTTAACATCGAATAGTATACAGTTTCAGTGCCTATTATTGTGAGGTTATGTAAAGGACCGATTTTTGGCCCCCAGACAGTCAGTCCAAGGCCGATTCTCAGACGTGAAACATATAATGTTTAGATTAACAACAATGCATCAACTTAACAGTGCAACAATTAGGCCATATGTTAGAAAATTAATGACAATGTGTGTTTAATTTATTTCAAAAATAGTGTCACACATACCATATTATTCTGCAAGAACTGTGTGGTTAAGTCTTTACTGCTCATAGATGTTCAACACCAAACTGTTGTGACAGTATGCTGATGCCTGCAACGCATCATTGAAGCTTATCAACATTTACCAATAGTGAACTGACCATAGAACTGTGTAATATTGGGAGGTTGTGAACAGTGAAACTAAAAGACCTATGAAATGACATTGTGCAACTGTCGCCTACATCATTTACAGTAGTCAGTGTTGAACTTCTACCCCCCCCCCCCCCCCCATTTTTCAGCAAGTATAACAATGCAGTATACCAACACAGAGGATTATCAACGTAGAAATAAAGCAGGTGAATGTCACACATCCAGCGGCCCATCAACAATCTGCTTACAGATGCATTATCAACAGGGCATTCAAATGTACCTTAAATAAAACACACATATCTTCAGTCTGAAATTAGTCCAATCCACAAAATAACAGCAAGTGCCTGAGAACAATTTGACACTCAATAGAACAATTGTGAAGCATACAGATTACACAGCAGCAAAACACTGTCCTGCAATCAGTAGAAGAGCTCCCACAAATGTCTGCTGCACTGTAGCACTACAAGACAGAAAAGAGATTAAATTAATTTACAGGGTGAGGCCATTAACACAGGCCATCCCAGCCTATTCAGACAGGGTAAATAGAGCACTATGTTTCAGTGGATAGTGTGAAGAATTGTGTGATGTGTGTAAGTAATTTATTATGTTTATAGTTGCAGAATTATGACACCAACTTTGTTATTTTTTATGAAATCATTAAGCTTTTTCTGTAGCACTGGACAGAACCCTGTAGCAGGGCCTCAACAACATAACATGTATCAGATCTCACTGAGGAGCACCAAGATTAGAGGGCAGCAAAGCACTATCCTCCCATCAGCGGTAGAGCTGTCTGCTGTAGTGGAGCAGATGTAACCAAAAATGAACCTCACGTACAACTGATGTGTTTACCTGTGTGTCTGCAGCCTGAAGTCCCATTAATTTGTGCTCTGCTGTTGCAGCGACTGGACAACTTGCTCATAAAGCTGTTGAGACACTCACCATGTATAGGAAAGATGAAAACATTAATATATCTATGGCAGATGCCACCAAGATGTTAGAGCACTGGTTCAGTTGCCTGGGAACGGTATCCTTAGTGTGGCAGCAGCGTACCATCCGTCTTTGCAAACATTAAAAAAATGCTAAAAATTATAAATGTGGACAGTAAAGTACACCAACAAAGAAAAGAAGCAACTGACGAAACAAATGCAAATAATATTTCAGCAGCAGTAACATACAATCCAAAAGCTACTTCATGTAAGAGGAACCACAGATATACAATAAGGATCTACCAAAGGAGTGTTCTGCAAACACCACAGTCCATCACATTTCATTCTGTCCACATTTCACTCCATCTCTAGGTGTCTGGCAATGACTTACAAAATTAGTTACAGATTCGAGAATGTTACGTAGGAAAACTGCAGAGAGATGTGGTATATCTATGAAAAGTTTTGTTTACGGAAGATGCATCCTTTATAGACCACGAGCAAGTCAGTCTTCACAATTTCTGCCAACAGTCAGTTTACAATTCACAGTACACAGAAATCGATAAAAATACAATGCTGGTCTATCAAAGTTTGGTGCACGTCTTAAATACACTCTGCTACCTACATGATATTTTTATAGATACTGACAGAGAAAAAGCCTTGTTTCCTAAAAGTCTGCTGTATCGTCCAGAAATTATTTTTAGTGCAATAGCCAAATACAAAAGGATTTTCTGATTAAAATTTTTTGTTAGTATTGAATACATGAATGAATATCACTGAAATTCAAATGGATTAATGTTTTTTTAATGGTGTGTGTGTGTGTGTGTGTGTGTGTGTGTGTGTGTGTGTGTGTGTGTGTGTGGGCACACGCATGCTGCGCTCATGCTCTTCAGCTCAACAACTAATGGCTCAGTGTGTTGGGTTGTTGTCTAAGCTATTTTCACATAAGACACAGAAATTGCCTACAGTAACCATAACCCATAGAAGGTCACAACGTTTTAAAATTATAGAACAGAAATGATTCTATGTACTAGTCGAGTAATTACACATTTCATTTGTTCATATGTTGTAATAACTTACGTTTTGTTTTGCTGTTTCATTTATATTGTGTTCCTTCACACTACTGATAAGGATTTTCCTTGTACTGTAGTTAGTAATAAGAATTTGTAATGCTTCAGACACTGTTTAACAAATACTAAATTGGTATGACCAGTGTTGGCAGCACACTCACATTTGTGTTTCTCATTTTGTAGGCATGCATTTTGTTGTTTAGCACTAAATGAAAACATTTTAGCCTAATAACACAAGAAAGGAAACAATCTTCCACACGAAACCAAACAAGAACTAATATTAGACATGAAGGAACCATGCACCATGGTAAATTATTGACATTAATTTGCCAGATGAAATGAAAATCAGAATAAACTAGTGAAATTCAAAGTAGTTTTGAAAGTGTTCTCCAGGTCTAGATGAGCTCCTCGAAAATCTTGGGAAAAATAACATAATATTTTATTGTCATTGCCAATCTAACATCATTGTTTATTCTTAACAAGCTGATAACATTCAACAAATCTGGAGAGTTAATACACTGATTTTATATGTTATTGGCAAGGGTATACAGGCTCCTTTTTGAGGTTAGATTTTTAACATTTAAAAAGTACTTAATATAATATTACTGGCACAAATTTTCTTTTTTCCAGCACAAGGAATGAGCACAGCCATTGAATGGTATCGACATGTTAAGTACTAGCCACAGATTATGTAAAAATACACTGGAACAATTTAGTTGTATGTTGGAGTACGAAATGAAAAACAACAGTATAGCTTTACTTTATGTGAATGCACAAGTCAGCAAACCTCTCTCATCATATTCATTACGATCACCTAAACAGAAGTTGTGACTCCAAAAGTTAGTAACTTCTCATGCCCAGAAGATATATTTTGTAGGTGGTGGAAGTGAAAATAAAGGACACGTAGCTCACTGGGTCCCAATTATGCAGATTTGTCAGTGCAAAACTGGCAATCACACTGTTTAATTAAAACCAAAGTTTTTCAGAAGTCTTGAAAAATCATTGACGTTAAAGTTTCCATTGACCGTTTCCAATATCTGCCGCGATTTTCGCGTTACCTGAATACTTACTGAGGCAAATAAAACGCAATACTTAAATAAAATTATTATTCAGTCATAAATACAAAAACAGTTACATTAGTATTATGAACATGTAATCAATACTAAATATTTCTTGCGAAACACAGCTAGCTCTTTGTACTCATGAAGTAATGAGTCCTATCGACAGGGGATGTCAAATTGATTCCATATTTTTAGATTTCCAGAAGGCTTTCGACACCGTTCCTCACAAGCGCCTTCTAACCAAACTGTGTGCCTCTGGAATATCACCTCAGTTCTGTTACTGGATTCGTGATTTTCTGTCAGAAAGGTCAAAGTTCGCAGTGATACACGGAAAGTTATCGACTAAAACAGAAATAATATCCAGCGTTCTCCAAGGAAATGTTATTGGACCTCTATTGTTCCTGATCTATATAAACGACACAGGAGACAATCTCAGTAGCCGTCTTAGACTGTTTGCAGATGATGCTGCCATTTGCCGTCTTGTAAAGTCATCAGACGATCAAAACGACTTGCAAAATGATTTATATAAGATATCTGTATGGTGCCAAAAGTGACAATTGACCCTGAATAAAGGAAAGTGTGAAGTTATTCACTTGAGTACTAGAAGAAATCCGCTAAATTTCGATTACGCGATAAGCCACACAAATCTGAAGGCATTAAATTCAACTAAATACTTAGGGATTACAATTACAAATACCCTAAATTGGAACGATCATATAGATAATGTTGTCGGTAAAGCCAACCAAAGACTGCGATTCATTGACAGAACACTTAGAAGGTGCAACAGATCTACCAAAGAGACTGCTTACACCATACTTGTCCGCCCTATTCTGGAGTATTGCTGAGCAGAGTGGATCCGCATCAGATGGGACTGACGGATGATATCGAAAAAATACAAAGAAGGGCAGCTCGTTCTGTATTGTCTCGAAGTAGAGGAGATAGTGCCACAGACATGATAAGTGACTCGGAGTGGCAATCGTTAAAACAAAGGCGTATTTCGTTGCGACGGGATCTTATGAAATTTCAATCGCCAGTTCTCTACTCCAATTACGAAAACGTTCTGGTGGCACTCACCTACATAGGGAGAAATGATCATCATGATAAAATAAGGGAAATCAGGGCTTGCACAGAACAATTTAAGCGCTCGTTTTTCCCGCTCGCCGTTGGAGAGTGGAACGGAAGAGAGACAGGTGATTTATTGAACTCTCTGCCAGTCACTTTATTGTGAATACCAGAGTAATTACGTAGACATAGATGTAGGTGTACCCACACGGTGTAGTTATTAAGGTACTGAAATCTAAATTGGAGTTACAATTTTTAGCACTCCTCAAACTGAACTAATGTCACATCCAAGTAACTGCATTATTGATAGGCTGTAAATTTTTTTCTTATTCCCATAATATATAACAATGTTTCTTTCTGTTTTCGCTGGTAACCAAGAAAATATCTTAGTTAATTTGTTTTAGTTTTGACAATATTTCTGCTGAAGGAATCTTAATGGGGTTGCAGAATAATCTATGGTTTGCTCTGTTTGCAGAATCAAGGCACCTTCACAGGAAATACAAATTCACTCTGGTCATCATAAAATCAACCATTTTCAAAACATTGAAGGCTCGAATCCACTCAAAAATCCACAAAAATGCATCACTAATATTGTTCATGTTGTGTCCTCCTATCAACATACCTACATGATATAAATTGCCCAATGCTCCCGCCTTCCCCATACCCTTCTAAGCATTTTATAAAATTTTGATGTTTGTCACAAGTATTTGATTTGACTACATTATAATTAGTCTCAGCTTTATTTTTCTGTGCAAACATAATTTTCGTTGAAATTCTGAAAGTGTTCAACATGTTTCTCTTGTGGCATGCCTTTTCTTGATTTGATGAACCAGTTTTTGATGCTGGTTAACATCTTCTGATTGTATTCTGCTCTGACTGACTGTCATCAGTGAGAAACGCACTTGGTTTATGGAAGGTTCCCCCCCAAAATTATCCCCTACTAGCTCTTTCAAAATCTGGAACCCTATTTCCAAAACTTCATAGCTTTCAGATGAAGTCACTATAATGCCCAGCAGCAATCCTCCACACTCACTGTATGTGAGTAATACAAAAACTCTGCAACCATCATGGTACAGAGAACCTGTAGAATCTATAAAAACCATTTTGCATGCAGCTTGCCAGTGTAGGTACACTTTCTGCATTAATGGTGAACAATTGCTGAAAAGAAAATACACTTATATTAATACTGGCAGCATTTATGCAATCTACACTTGATAGACTACAACTTACTGAAAGTGCTCTCTTACCATATTATATAATCATCACCACTCAAAACCATCATAGAACATACAGTCCTAACTTCCACTAACTTGCCCTGATACTTATCATGCACAGCATGGATTGTGACTTTCATTTTTGAAGGGCAGTTGGTGTTCTATGTCACCTTATGCACTGCTAGATCATGAGTTCTCTCAAGACATGTGTTATACTGACAGTTTAACCTTTGTTTAAAAATGACTACTTTTTCTGAAACTTGTTCAGTGTGACCTACTGAGTATGCTGTCCCACTTTTCTCTTGAAACTGTGCCAACAACTACCAAAATTCGTATCTTGATTTAGCTTCCACAAGAAAATTCTTAGCTCTGGCACATCACTGTCATTATCCTTAATATCCAGCACATATGTTTTCTATTCTGGAAGAATTTCCTGTTGAGAAAAATAACAGTGTGTATTAGTAAGATGCCAAGTTGAAGATCTACCTCTCTTGAACCACAAATGAAACATGTGTGGTGTACACTAGAATGTCATAAATTCCATGAAGAAAAAACCAAGCATAGTAAAATTTTCAGACGAAACAGAACAAAGTGCCATCAGCCTCAAAAACTTTGGATAATTAGAGACGGTTTCAGAAAGACACAATAAACTACAATGAAGATAATTACTACGAAACCAATTCCATGCAATAATACAAAATCTTTGGGAAACAACTACAAGTGTATGAGCCCCCCCCCCCTACACTAATACTGAAAGGAGAAGATGGAAGAATGTCACACAGTAACAAATAGTTGAAATCATGGCAAAAGCATTTAATAAATTGGAAGCAACCCACAGAAGTGTTATGAATCAATGTAGATATCCAAATAAAATCCAAACTCAACGAATTAAACCCTTCAACTTTCCAAGAGATATGAAAGGCACTCAAAGGACAAAAACTTAATTGTGATATGGTGAAGATTACGTTTTTGTTGAGATGTGAAAGTATTCAAGTGACAATAAGGACCTCCTTAACTGAACAATTTCCCCAAAACTGTATTATAGCTTCTGTCCATCCACTACACAGAAAGAGTGATAAGAGCAGTCTGGACAACTGCAGAGGAATCTCTCTCCTTGACCGTACATGCAAGTTTTTATCAAAGATTCTATATGGAAGAATCAAGGAAGAACTAGAACAGGAATTACAGGAATACCAAGGTGGTTTTAGAGAGCAGATCATTAGTTTAAAGTCAATTATAGCATAGTACAGATAACAGAACAAATGCCTAGCAATAATAATTGTGGACTCGTAGGCTTTTGGCTGTCTCTACAGACCATCAGAATTAAAAATTATAAGAAAGCCCGGACTCAATCCTAAACTAATAGAATTTACTCTAACCAACACAAAATCAAACGTATTTCTGAACTGTTCCTCATAAAACAAACTTGTGATAAGGTGAATTCTCATCCCAGTTACCAGTACTGTTCAGCTGTGGACTGAAATGTGAGAATAGTGCAAGGTTAACTCAAAGCAGACAAGAACTGAAAGTACAAAGAATGATATAAGTTTAAACTGCTTGGAATTTGCTGATGATCTTGCTCTCCTACCTAACAATTTTCAAGAGACTACACAGCAAGTTAAATTATGGCAAGCACAAAAAATTTGCTTATATCATTTGGAGAAACAAGAGATCATGGTAACTGACCCCCACTTGCAAAAAAAATTATAACTGAGGAACAGTAAATCAAAACTGTTTATAAATCTAAATTATTTCGGTGTAATCATGACATACAATCAACATGAGAGAGCAACATGGTAAACTAGAATAAAAAACTGAACAAAGTGAGTTACATTATCTGAAACACAACAAAAAAGAATGTCTACAGCTGGAGAATTAAAACATTATAAAACAGTTATACAAGCAGAAACAACATATGGAGATGAAACCATCTTCAAAACAAGTAATACAGTAGGAAATGACAAAATACCACATGCATACATAAACTATATCAAGTAAATGGACATTGAAGGATGGCAACAAATGAAACAATAGACAAGGAAACAGAACCAGGAAGAAACACATCTAGTTCTTTGGAGATCTGATGAGAGCAGCAGAAAATAGAGTTAGTAACAAGATAGCAGATATATTGCAAAATAGTAAGTGAAAAATGAAACGGATCACGGAAATGGAGGAAGATGTAGGATAATTCCAAATTAAAGTAGATGACCTGAAAAAACAAAACTGTGAAAACTAGAATACTGCAAGAAACATGAACTACACTACAAACGGTGATCAATTAACTGACAGTATTGAGATAGCTCTCAAACGAAGAAAGAAAACATCTCAAAGTACGAAAACATCTCAAAGTACGAAGAAATGTTGGGCAGACAGAAATAAACAGCCTTTATCCAATAATACATCATCCTTGTAGAGACACTGTATAAATCTATGCATAACTGGCTATAGCTGCCCAGTAAAGACCATAAAATAATGTTAATAATAAAGGTAAAAAGCTAAAAACGGTAGTAGCAAAACAGTACTGTACATAAACCACTGGCCATTAAAATTGCTACATCAAGGAGAAATGCAGATGATAAACGGGTATTAATTTGACAAATATATTATGCTACAACTGACATGTGATTACATTTTCACGCAATTTGGGTGCATAGATCCTGAGAAATCAGTACCCAGAACAACCACCTCTGGCCCTAATAATGGCCTTGATATGCCTGGGCATTGAGTCAAACAGAGCTTGGATGGTGTGTACAGGTACAGCTGCTCATGCAGCTTCAACAAGATACCACAGTTCATCAAGAGTAGTGACAGGTGTCTTGTGACGGGCCAGTTGCTCAGCCACCATTGACCACACGGTTTCAATTGGTGAAAGATCTGGAGAATGTGCTGGCCAGGGCAGCAGTCGAACATTTTCTATATCCAGAAAGGCCCGTACAGCACCTGCAACATGCGGTCGTGCATTATCCTGCTGAAATGTAGGGTTTTGCAGGGATCGAATGAAGGGTTGAGCCACAGGTAGTAACACATCTAAAATGTAACGTCCACTGTTCAAATTGTCGACAATGCGAACAAGAGGTGACTGAGACGCGTAACAAATGGCACTCCATACCATCACGCCAGGTGATACGCCAGTATGGCGATGTCAAATACACGCTTCCAATGTGCGTTCACCGCGATGTCGCCAAACACGGATGCGACCATCATGATGCTGTAAACAGAACCTGGATTCATCCGAAAAAATTACGTTTTGCCATTCGTGCACCCAGGTTCGTCGTCAAGTATACCATCGCAGGCGCTCCTGTCTGTGATGCAGCGTCAAGGATAACCACAGCTACGGCCTCCGAGCAGATAGTCCATGCTGCTCCGAACGTCGTCGAACTGTTTGTGCAGATGGTTGTTGTCTTGCAAACGTCCCCATCTGTTGACTCAGGGATCGAGACGTGGCTGCACGATCCGTTACAGCCATGTGGATAAGATGCCTGTCATCTCGACTGCTAGTGATAAGAGGCCGTTGGGATCCTGCACGGCTTTCCGTATCACCCTCGTGAACCCACCGATTCCATATTCTGCTAACAGTCAGTGAATGTAGACCAACGCGAGCAGCTATGTCGCGATACGATAAACCGCAATCGCGATAGGCTGCAATCCGACCTTCATCAAAGTCAGAAACGTGATGGTACGCATTTCTCCTCCTTACAAGAGGCATCACAACAACGTTTCACCAGGCAACGCCGGTCAACTGGCGTTTGCGTATGAGAAATCGGTTGGAAACTTTCCTCATGTCAGCACGTTGTAGGTGTCACCACCGGCGCCAACGTTGTGTGAATGCTCTGAAAAGCCAATTATTTTCATATCACAGCATCTTCTTCCTATCGGTTAAATTTCGCGTCTGTAGCACGTCATCTTCGTGGTGTAGAAATTTTAATGACCAGTAGTGTAGTTACAGCTATTTCACTCTTTTGTTTGTCCGCAATTTTATCACTGAAAGTAATCATGATGAATTATAATTCAAGCGAATAAAAAGCGAAAATACCACGACTCCATGAGAATACAATGCACGTGTTACACACCACAGAACAACAATTACATACTGATACAGGTTTACGTGCACGCAGGTGAAAAATATCGCTCTCCCACTCCCCTTCCAGTTCTGTCTTCTCAATGGTCGTTTGGTTCGAGCTGGTATGACGTGGTGGAGAGAGTGCGAAACCACAGCGTGTGTTGTGACATCACAGCAGGTGTCACACAATATCGGCTCTTTGGCAGCCTGGAAGACCCTGCAACACAGACTGTTCAATAATGAACAAACGTTCGTGAATCTACCATTAATTCCCGCGTCTTGTGGTATAAACCTAAATTGTCATTTCAAATAGCATAAAATAAATATGGACGTAAGTTCCTTCACGAACGCCTATTACAGCTGCAAATATCATATTCGCAATATTTCGACTTTGTTGATGTGCAACTTCATAATTTTAACATAAGCTCGTAGAGTGACAATACATAAATGGTAATGTGCCTTTTCATATAACGATTAGCGATCCACACCTGTGCATGTTTTATGAATCAGAATAAAACTAACACATTTTAATGGAAAACAAGTGCAGATGTGAATTGTAAAATATAGCAGGTGCATTCCATGTTCATTTTCTGTTAATGGAAAATTACCACATTGGCTGTAACCTAGCCACCAAATTTTTTTTTACGTAGGATTACACAGTTAAAGCAGCAGCACACAAATTAATGCAAATATTACTGAAACTACTGATTCATGTCACGTCCTCAGTGACTAAGGGAACTAACATTCACGACTCTAAAATAATTGAGAAATTCAGTTACATGTAATTTTCACACATACACAAACACACACACACACACAGAAAGTGAGGGGGTGGGTGGGAAGAAACAGAAAGGAATAAAAATAAAAAGGTAAAAGTGACTTTATTTCGCCTCATAATATGATTACCAAAACACTGTTCTACATGTCAATAAAAAAATTAAAGTACAGTTAGGTTACATTTTTTCATTATTTTAAAAACATTTGTATTTTTCTTCGTAGATGCCTCATTTCTTCTCTTAGTATAATAATTTAATACGATATTTGCACAACAGAGCAGTATGGAACACCTGGTAGAGTCGAGGCTATGTCTGTTTCTACATTGAAATCCACTACCTCTACATCAACACAGATACTCGGCAAATCATATTTAAGTGCCTGTAGAGGGTTCATCAAACCACTTTCACAATTCTGCTAGAGAAGGGAAGTTACTGCTCACAATATAACGGAAATGCTGAGTCGCAACAGATAGGCACAACAAAAAGATATTTTTCACACTTAAAGCTTTCGGCCAAAGGCCTTTGTAACAACAGACACATGCTGTGAGCGGTGTGGTTTCAGTTGCCTGAGACTGCAGTCGTGTGTGTGTGTGTGTGTGTGTGTGTGTGTGTGTGTGTGTGTGTGTGTGTGTGTGTCTATCGTTGACAAAGGCCATTGCCCAAAAGCTTTAAGTGTGAAAATGTTTTTGTTGTGCCTATCTGCGACCCAGCATCTCCGCTATTGGTGAGAAGTAACTTTCCTCCTCTAGTATAGTTACATTCCATCCTGGATTTTCCATTGTTTGATTTTCACCTTCACAATTCTCTATTATTCCCATCTCGTATAGCGCACGGAAAGAACGAAGTACTGTATCTTTCCGTACAAGCTCTGATTTCCCCTATTTAATCATGGTGATTGTTTCTCCCCATGTAGGTAGGGACCAATAAAATATTTTCACATATGGAGGAGAAAACTGGTGATTGGAATTTCGTGAGAAGATTCCGTCGCAACGAAAAATGCGTGTGTTTTAATGACGTCCATCCTAAATCCTGATCATTTCAGTAACACTCTCTCCCCTATTTCGCGATAATACAAAACGTGCTGCTCTTCTTTGAACTTTTTCAATGTACTCTGTCAATCCTATTTAGTAGGGATACCACACTGCGCAGTAGTATTCTAAAAGAGGACGGATAAGTGTAGTGTAGGGAGTCTCTTTAGTGGATCTATTACATTTTCTAAGTGTCCTGCCGATAAAAAGCAGTCAGTCAGATTTAACTGATTTATCGTGTAACCAAATTTTAACGGATCCCTTTTAGCACTCATGTAGATGACCTCACACTTTTCGTTATTTAGGGTCAACTGCCAATTTTTGCATCATAGAGACATCTTCTCTAAATCGTTTTTCAATTTTGTTTGTCTTCTGATGGCTTTATTGGTCGATAAACTACAGCATCATCTGCAAACAACCTAAGACAGCTTCTCAGATTGTCTCCCAAACCGTTTATAAGGAACAGCAAAGGGCTTGTATCACAGCCTTTGGGTACGCCAGAAATCGCTTCTGTTTTACTCAATGACTTTTCGTCAGTTACTACAAAGTGTGACCTCCCTGTCAGGAAATCACGAATCCAGTCGCATAACTCAGGCGATATTTCATAAGCACGCAATTTCAGTACAAGCCGCTTGTGTGGTATAGTATCAAAAACCTTCCGGAAATCCAGAAATACGGAATCAATCTGAAATCCCTTGTCAATAGGTCTCAGCACTTGATGCGAATAAAGGTCTAGTTGTGTTTCACAAGAACGATGTTTTATAAATCCATGTTGACTGTATGTCAATAGACCGTTTTCTTTGAGGTAATCATAATGTTTGAACAGAATATATGATTCAAAATCTTGCTGCATATCGACGTTAATGATATGGGCCTGTAATTTAGTGTATTACTCCTACTACCTTCCTCGAATATGGGTGTGACCTGTGCAACTTCCCAGTCTTTGGTTATGGATCTTTTGTTGAGCGAATAGTTGTATGTGCTTGTTAAGTATGAAGCTATTGCATCAGCATACTCTGAAAGGAACGTAATTGGTATACAGTCTGGACCAGAAGACTTGCTTTTATTAAGTGATTTAATTTGCTTCACTACTCCAAGGATATTCACTTCTACGTTACTCATGTTGGCAGCTGTTCTTGATTCAAACTCTGGAATATTTACTTCATCTTCTTTTGTGAAGGCATTTTGAAAGGCATGCTTTTAGTAACTCTTATTTGACAGCACTGTCTTCGATAGTATCTCCATTGTTATAGTGCAGAGAAGGCACTGATTGTGTCTTGCCACTAACATTCTTCACATACGAGCAGGAGCTCTTTGGATTTTCTGCCACATTACGATACGAAGTTTCGCTGTGGAAACTATTATAAGCATCTCACATTGAAGTCTGCACTAAATTACGAGCTTCTGTAAAAGATCGCCAGTCTTGGGGATTTTGCGTCTGTTTATATTTGGCATGTTTGTTTCCTTGTTTCTGCAACAGTGTTCTCAGCTGTTTTGTGTACCAAGGAGGGTCAGCTCCGTCGTTTCTTAATTTATTTGGTATAAATCTCTCAGTTGGTGCCGACACTGTTTCTTTGAATTCAAGCCACATCTGGCCTACATTTATATTGTTAATTTGGAAGGAGTGGAGATTCTCTCTAAGGTTTTCGGTTTATGTTTGGAGAATTTTGTTACAATATTCAATCTCGTTATGACAACTTTGCGTTCGCTAATCCCTGTATCCATTTTGATGCCGATTATTAACTCAGAATTATTTGTTACTAGGAGGTCAAGTGTGTTTTCACAACCATTTACACACGCCAAAAAACGTTTTGCAACACCCCAGTTCCCAGAACTCCTGAAGATAGACGTCGACTGTGAATACTGTATCACAGACCCAGTTCCTTTGACTGTTCAGAGATGTCACTAAACCCACCCAAAGATGTAAACAACCATGAATGAGCAGCGCCTATTAGACGGAGGGGTCCGACAGCCGATCAGTTCCAGTCATTCCACCAGGAAGGAGGTACACGACTTGTGTTGTCTGTAGTTCAACCATGCCTAGACAGTCAATGCTCTGGTTCAATCGCATCTGCATTGCTACTTTGGGCCTGGAAGGACTCTCAGTGAGGGAAGTGTCCAGGTATCTCAGAGCGAACCAAAGTGATGTTGTTCACACATGCAGGAGATACAGAGAGACAGGAACTGTCGATGGCTTGCCTCACACAATCAGCCCAAGGGTTACTACTGCAATGGATGACCGCTACCTATGGTTTATGGCTCGGAGGAACCCTGACAGCAACGCCACCATGTTGAATAATGCTTTTCGTGCAGCCACAGGATGTCGTGTTTAAACTAAAAACTGTGCACAATAGGCTGCATGATGGGCAACTTCACTCCCGACGTCCATCTTCGCAACCATGACACCATGTGGCGCGGTACAGATGGGCCCAACAACATGCCGAATGGACCTCCCAGGATTGGCATCACGTTCTCTTCACCGATGAGGGTTGCATACGCCTTCAACCAGACAATCGTTGGAGATGTGGTTGGAGGCAACCTGGTCAGGCTGAATGCCTTAGACACACTGTCTAGCGAATACAGCAAGGTGGAGGTTCCCTGCTGTTTTGGGTTGGTATTATTTGGGGCTGACGTACACTGCTGGTGGTCATGGAAGGCCCCATAACAGCTGTATGATACGTGAATGCCATCCTCCGGCCCATAGTGCAACCGTGTTGGCAGCATATTGGTGAGGCATTCGTCTTCATGAACGACAATTCGCGCACACCATCATGCACATATTGTGAATGCCTTCCTTCAGGATAACGACATCGCTTGACTAGAGTGCCCAGCATGTTCTCCAGACTTGAACCCTATTGAAAATACCTGGAATAGATTGAAAAATCGCCTGTGAGGAGTGGGACAATCTGGGCCAACAGTTCCTTGATGAACCTGTGGATAGTATGGCACGATGAATTCAGGCATGCATTTGTGCAAGAGGACGTGCTACTGGGTATTAGAGGTACTGGTGTGTACAGCAATCTGGACCACAACATCTGGAGGTCTCACTGTATGGTGGTACAACATCAATGTGTGGTTTTCATGAGCAATAAAAAGCGCGGAAATGGCGTTTATGTTGACCTCTATTTCAATTTTCTGTACAGGTTCCGGAACTCTCGGAACCATGGTGATGCAAAACTTTTTTTGATGTGTGTACTATTCACGTGGGCTCATGAACTAACAGCTTGAAATAATTTTCAGAGAATGTGCTTAGCGCTATTTTTGACTATGTTTTATACATATCTCTGGAATTAAACATATATTTTCTTCAACATATCGAGGGTAAATTAAAGACACCATCAACTACAATCGTATAAGTCGGGTACATGTTTGAAATCAAACTCAAGTTTTCTTTGAACCTTCAGCAATTGGGAGGTCGGGAAAAGCATCCAATCATTATTTTATTCTGGTTGCCAACAATGACCTCTGCCCATAATAATGCACAGGAGCTGTCTACTTCAATTTTGCAACAAGATAAACTAGTTCTAACAGCAACACACACGCCACCGTCAACCGTCTTCAGGCTATCCTTTCAGAACTCCGTTAGGTTCTTCACGAAAATTTCGGCTGAGCTTATCTCCAGCTTTAGCCAGCTTTCAGTGCCTATAACGATTTGAGTATCAGTGCTTTCTATTAGCACTTGCAGCTCTGGTACTTTCCCAACACCACTATGACAATTTACAACTGTTATACTGATGGTTCCTGTGTCTATGTTCTTCCTGTGTTCAGCTTGCGCCCTTTCTGACTGAAACCCTTTTTGTGTTTTCATGAGACCCTCCAACCTAAAAAACCACCCAGTCCACGCCACACAGCCCCTGCTACTCGTGTAGCCACGTCCTGCCTATAGTGGGCTCCTGACCTATTCAGTACAACCCAAACCCAACCACCCTTTGGCGGAAGTCGAGGACTCTGCAGCCTACACCATCGTAGAACCGCTAAGCCTCTAATTTGGCCCCTCCACTCGGCTCTGTACCAGAGGTCCGCAATGGGTCCTATCGACTATGTTGCAAATGCTCAGCTTTGCCTTCATTTCGCTTGCAAGACTGGCAGCCTTTACCACTTCTGTTAGCCTCTAGAAAACAGAGAGAACCTCTCCTGATTCAAATTGATTCACATCATTGGCACCAACGTGAGCCACCACCTGCAGTTGGCTGCATTCTGTGCTCATCAAGGCATCCGAGAGGACTCATTCATCTGGAGTGACTCCATCCGGTGTGCACACATAACGCACATTGGTTTTCTTCCCCTTCTTGGCAGCCATGTCCCTAATGGGCCCCATAACGCGCCTAACATTGGAGCTCCAAACTATCATTAATCTCAACCTCTGTGATTCTCCAGCGCTTGCAGGATGAAAGGTTTCCTCTGAAACAGGACAGGCAACAGCCTCTGGCTCAGCGACAGTGTCAGCCACAGGCAATACCTGGAACCTGTTAGTCAGACTAGCAGAGGAGGCCTTACTCGCGACCACCTGGGAAGTCTTTCGTCGCCTGCTACGCCCTGGGCAACCTCCCACTTGTCCACAGGTGACGTGTCAACTTCAGTATGAGCGGTAACTGGGGTGGCCGCCGGTGAGGACCGACTGGACGTGCTGGACGTCTGTTGGGTCCCCATGGCCGGCCCACGACAGTGGTGCCTATCCACTGCAGCCTTAAATTGTGTAACTGAAGCCATCATGGCCTGGAGCTGAGAACAAAGTGTCACCATCTTGGATCGCACCCACACATGACAATCACAGTCCCTGTCCGTACTGAACACCGTGGAAAACTAAACTATCCAGATAGACAGACTACCAGCATCTGCTGAGGAACTCTACTGTAGGCACTGATGCGAACACAGGAACTGTGTCTAATAAATTAGATCAATACGCAGAGATTCGAAAATCTAACTACCAAAGCACTCAGGTGAAACGAAATAAAGGATAGAAAAATTTCCACTATCAGTCACAATAAAAGATTATTTATTCATCACACAACAGGTGTTTAAACATTCATATACTTGTTTATATTGCTGGAGATCAATAAAGATGAAGCTTCATTATTACAATTAAGTAATTTACATCCATAGTGGATAATGTAGAACTCCGTGGCCGTTCCCTAATGGTAAACTTAATAATTCGCCCCTGATTAGGAACTTGTAATATGCCACAAATTCGGTTTAATTTCTGATGCAATCAAAAACATGAGAACTGTAACTATTAGATATTATTTTAACACACAGGAACTCAAGAAACTACACTATTAAAGCACACAGATGATGATATAAAATTCGCTTCTGATTAGGAACTCGTAAAAGTTACAAAATCAGTTATTTGCTGTGTGTGTCTCAGCCATCTGCTGCTGCCTGACTAAACAAATTACTGGGAATATTACAGCACACACCTTAGATTTGCCTGTTGCAGAAACAAAATATTATGTTTTTTATAATTTTGTAAAAAGATACAATATTATGAGAAGGAAAGTTGTTACCACCATATAGTGGAGATGCTGAGTCGCATAGGCACGATAGAAAGACTCACACGTATAGTGTTGTTTCAGTTGTCTGAGACCGCAGTCGTTTGTGTGGGTGGCGTTTATGTGAGTGTGTATGCCTGTCTATTGTTTAAATAAACATAAGTTATACATGCCACTACATCTTCTTTGACATGTGCTAAGCCTCCTTGATCCTTTGCCATTATGAAATGATCATCCTGCTTTACTTCATCTGTAACGAGAAATACTTTGCAATACTCAGTGATTTTTTTTATTTTTCAGCACTTGGTGTGAACAGGATCCTGATATGTAGTGCAATATTGACCAGGTGTCCTCCACTATCCCTTCAACATCATTCCCACCTACTACCACATTTAATAAATCTGGTACTGGGGTATCTTTAACTGCTGAACTTCAAAAGTTGTTTCAAAAATATCTGACACCTTAATAACCACACATCCAACTACTTCAGATTATACTATGAGGGAAAACATGCTCTCCGCCCTAAGTTTTTGCTCAGTTTCAAAAACCAGTCTAAGAGAAATGTGGTAATTTCCCCCACTTTTTTTGGTGGTATTTACAGAACCTATCTTCCAGACTGTCAGTCTGTACTTTTCCACGGAGTAAATAGGAC
This sequence comes from Schistocerca serialis cubense, assembly GCF_023864345.2. Classification (NCBI taxonomy): domain Eukaryota; kingdom Metazoa; phylum Arthropoda; class Insecta; order Orthoptera; family Acrididae; genus Schistocerca; species Schistocerca serialis. The sequence goes on along the minus strand of NC_064648.1, from coordinate 157,908,929 downwards.
CTGTTTTTATCAGACAGCCATTAGCTACTGAAATCAATCGAAGCAGTTGTATATTTAGAATTAGTAGTTACAGGTTCCTAGAAAACATTTCGTAGCTTCTGGCCCTTAAGTAATGTTTTTACATTCACAATACATTACTATAGATTTATTATTTTTATAAATTTCGCAGTGCTTTCCCAATTTTGAATTCGTTTCTTTGAACATTGTTTCTGTAAAGCAACCACTGTCATCTCATTATAGATACAAAGCACCAGTTCAACATTTTGCCTTTCAATTGAAGTTGGAAACAGAAATTTTACAGTTAGGGAATTTACATATAGTAATGAATCATCTTTTTCAATCATGTGTAGCTATTTTAGTGCTGTGACTGATTCAAAACCTCCCTCCATGCTCTCACTGAAATCAGGAAAACACAGAATCTGCTCCTTTTCATTGAACCAGTTGTTCTGGATACACTTTGAAAGATGAATTGCAGAAGTTTTTGCAGAGTGACAATACTTTATCTTTACTTCTGGCAGAGTAGATATTGCTTTTCTATTAACTGAATTATTGTCTGCCACTAACACAACCAGATCAATTTCAGCTGCTTCTAATTTAAGGATTACTTTTTTATGTATGAGAAAAGTACATCAGCCTGAATTGTTTTAACTGGGAGAATGTGTACCACATCCTTGTAAGGTGGATCTAAACTTTGTATCATAAAAATACAAGCACTTGTTGCAAACAAAAATTTGTCACTGTTGGAGGCACCACCGACGATATTCCCACCTTTGTAATCAAGCTGGGATTTCAAATGTATTTCATCAATTAACAGAAGCACTATTTTATCCTGTGAGGCTAATGTTCCAGCTTTTTGTATGATATAACTTCTAAATTGATCACTATCTTGTTCAATGCCTGGGCTAGTTAAAAGCTTACTATAGAGCCTGGACAATGTATTTGTATTTGCCACTGCTTCTCAGAACCTTATGTCCACTTGGGCTAATAGTATTTACTAATGACCACATAATCAGAGTCAGCATAATATCTAAACTGAGATGAACTTCAACATTTCAGGAAAGAAACTTGTTCCTTTAAAAAAATGTATTTTAGTTTCCCTTTCTGGCACCTTCTCTACTAAATTCTGCAAATTATATTCAATGAACGACATAAAATTATTAATACTGACCTCATCTTTATTGTACACAAAAAAATTTCCGTAACAGCATCACTCAGCTCTTGCGTGTTGCAGACTTTTTTGGGAAATTTCATCTTTCCAACACATTTCAATTCCACATCATTCATAAACACATTGAGAAATAAATCGCTGTTTATAACACAGTAGCAAACAACTCTTGGGTAAGGACTGTAGTTAATTAACAATAAACACGCACTGCCTACTTTGTATACTGCCTATTTTGTTAACTACAATCCAGTCACTATGCTTATAGCAGTCACTTATTTTACTTTTTAGCTGCTCTAAATTACGGAAAGAAGTCGCTTCTATCAATTTCTCCTGCGTTTCTACACTTTCTCGAATGGCGATGTGAAGGCACTGTCTTCTAGTCGCTCCCTGCAACTTTCGGGGTCCTCTCAGGCTGATGTTGGCGTATTGGACAAATATGAAGGGCATCCTGGTAACTTTGAAAGTATAGAGTATAGCATCTGAAAAAGAAAAGCTTAATGGGGTAGGGCGTCAAACGGACCGACTTCGAGAAGGAGAGGCACCACAGGACATTTTAATTTGCACTGTCTATACTTTTACAAATAAATTCATAAAACTTTGTCAGCATGACCAGGAAGGATTCGGGATTCACACTCATAGCAGTGGAAGTTTAAAAACACGAAAAAATAATATTATTTAAATGCGAAATTTCATGATTTTTTCACTTACTGTTGGCTGCATTTGTTGCTATAGGTACACTTTTCTTCATAAGTAAGAGAGATTCTTCTTTGAATTTTGCACAGCTTACAAACCATACTTACAGCTGTATGAAACTCTAGAATTTATTTAATCTATGGAAAAATGAATGGGCTGTTACGTTTGAAACTTCGTGTTTAGAGAAAACTCGAATTTTATAGTTAATTATCTCAATTTGTACCACAGTTTTTAACAGATTTGGGGAATTCTGGAGTTTGATACACCTGTAAGTATGGTTTGCATGCTCTGCAAAATTCATCGAAGAATATCTCCTACTTATGAAGAAAAGTGTACCTACAGCAACAAATGCAGCCAACACCAAGTGAAAAAATGATGAAATTTCACATGTAAAAAAAGTTTGTTTTGTTATGTTTTTTAACTTCCTCTGCTATGAGTGTGAATCCTGAATCCTTCCTGGTCATGCTGACAAAGTATTATGAATTTATTTGTAAAAGTATAGACAGTGCAAATTAAAATGTCCTGTGGTGCCTCTCCTGCTCCAAGTCGGCCCGTTTCACGTCCTACCCCCCTTAACATCAAAAGATAGTGATGGGCTGAACTGCGATTTTCCAATATCAGTGATTTCTGTGAATGCTACTTTTCAGTATCTGTTATTCTTAACTGTGATTTGTCGCAGTTAAGAGTCGCAGTTAAGGAACATACGTCGTGTATCCCTCCGCCACTGCTATTTCTGCGATTTCTTGCGACTTCTGCGATTTCTGTGACTTCTGCGATTTCTGTGACTCCTGCGATTTCTGCGACTTACCACCGTATGAAAAAGTTACATCTGTCCACACAGAAAATTGCATCTCAACAAACCTGTCATTGGTAAGTATGTTTTACGTTTTTTCTTCCGTTGGCTTTAATTTTGTATTAAAGAATCAACTGTGAAAATATTAATAGTGTAATTAATATGTAAGTAGCCATACAGTACCGTAATAGTTCGTGTTTAGAAAATGAATTCCAACATATTGTTATGTTCACAGGTACCCGAACTACATTTCAGTCACTCAGTAAAGCGATAACTCAAAATATCATTGTCAACAGATCTGAAGAAATTGCCACTGCGTCTTTAGACCATTTCCGTCAGACGAGAGGTTAGTTTCTAAGCGTTTCGATGGACTTAATTACTCAGTGAGATTATTCTTGCAAATGTGATATTCATTACAGCAAATATGAGCAATCTACTCTGTCAATTATATTGCTAGTAATTAGTGACAGCAAAAATTGTTTAATAATCCTTGTGTTTTTGCAGACGCAGTTCTGACTCTGATTACTGGTTGCTGTACGTATCTGTCCACATCAATGCTGTTGAGAGAGACTCGTGAAGATTCAAGACAGCTCTTAGAGGATTTGCAGTTTGAAAGTGAAATAATTGTGAAATAAATGTGTGAGTTATTAAACTGTGTTTTATTGAAGTTGTTGTGCGATTTTAAAGGAATAATAAATGTTAAACACAGTGAGTGAATAATGAAAATCTCATTTTCCACATGTTAAGCCGTCCAATACCCGTAATTTTCCGCCACTTACTTATTGGTAAACACTTGTTGGAGAGTGACATGCCGCCCCCCCCCCCCCCTTTCTACACAATCTTGGTGTGACACTGACCTGTAACATATCCCAAAGTCTACAATATGCATTTTGAGGCTGTTGATATGAAAGTGGGAGGTACAGATCTTCCAGTTAAATCAGGAATAGCTTAAGTGCATTACTTGAAAGTAACACAGGAAGAGCTTACTTATGTAGGTGGTAGTAGTGTCGGCAAAAAGTTCATGTGTGTGAAGTTGCCATGTAGAACACCAGGTGTAAAACTTTTCTCCCTAGTCTTGAACTGTGTTGGAACAAAAGTGAGGCATTCATATGACTCAATAATACTGTTTACATTTCACTACACTTATACATATGTCTGAGTTCTGCTGTGTTAACATTGCAAAGTCCTGTAGGCGTGTGGAGTATTAACCAAAACTGTCATGTTGGAAGCAGAATCAAACACATTTGTTACGTTAGTTGATATTTCAGGAGAAAAAGGCAATGTTGTTCCTTATTAATATAATACATTCAGAGTCACAGCAGTGTTTGACCAATGATAACTGATGCTGAATGTGCATGTCGTCATATAATATGAAGGGCTTGTTTCAATAGTGGTATAAGCCCATTACCTCCACTTTTCTGTCTATAATGCTTCTGAAATTAATAATCCAAACAAACATAAATAAAGGTTCATCTCTAGCAAGAAGCCAGAAGCTTGAATATTACTGGTATCTCAACTGCAGATTTTTCAGCGCTCATTTAACTTTACGACTCTGTATCTCAAAATGAACAAAAATGGACTTGTACCAGTATTGAAATAAGCCCTTCATATGCACACACAGCACATCGATCTCGTGAGGCACAAGGCTCTCATAACGAGGTACGTACGTTGGTCAACAGATAGCACTAGGAAAAGTATGTTAACTGTGCTTTTTAGTTGCTACTTGCGACTCTTAGTTGCGACGTGTCACCGAAATCGCAGTTGGACTCGATAGCGTGTCGCAGAGATGAGCGTAGTACGAACTTTGGCCAACAGATGGCACTGTTAACTGCGCTTTTTTGTTGCTACTTGCGACTTCTAGCCGCGACTTGTCACTGAAATCGCAGAAAGGAGTATGGAATTCGGCCCACAGATGGCTCACGGCGTTGAATGTGAAATGCTACTTGCGACTGCTAACTGTGACTGAAATCGCAGTTAGATTATGTAAAGTTGTTATTGTGATATCTGTGACTTCTCAATCACTGTGATTTCTAACAGATACGCGATTTCCTGCCCACCACTATCAAAAGACATGCAACTACGCAATCAGCTTTCTCGTTGCGAGATAAGGCTTCTCCCTAACATTTGGCTCTTTAACCTGCCTTTTCTTAAGCGTCGACGATCCAATGGTGCCGTTAACAGTTTGCCAGTTCTTGGGTCGTACATGCTTGTACTGCTTAGTGCTTGATATATCTTCTTCGTTGAAATGCAGCTCACTAACTTTAAAAGAAGCGTAAAGTTGATTGTTAAAGATGTTATGAAAACTACCGTTAAGAGGGACGAAATTGTGTATTGATTCCATTCGTAATAGATTTTGGAATAAAAGCTATTATGTGTTACAATTTATTTAATGGTACTGTAGTGGTTAACAAACACAACGATACTTACAACTGAATGTTTGCTAGGCACTCAATCTCGTCTGTGAACGGCCGAGATCTATTTCCGTCTTAGAGATCCATCAGACAGAAAATAAAACACAGAGACCTTAGGCCCATTGCCGTAATTGTCTGTGCAATACACAACTTCCGTGACATTCGATAGCGCTTTAACTTATTTGGCACAATCGAAAACGTTAACGTTCACTTGATCCGAAGCACAACACACCATGTGGTACTAGGTACTCAAAGAGATCGCTTGGTTCATGACTGCACGCATGACGTCACAGCCATCTGAGACGTGCGCTATGAGGCTTTGTTTCTAGAGAAGGCGTTGGCAAAACCACAGTCTAACATAACAGTCGCGACACTTAGCCTCGATTTTGTTGCCTTCAGCGCCAGCAGTGCTCCAAGCGGCCGGTAGGTTGAACTGTGAGTTCGGCGCGATCGTGAAAGCGAATAGTGATTGTTTATTTTGGTTTATACAATGGTTTTTACCATCGGGAGCGTTTGTAGCGCAATAAATTGCAGCAGCAATAGGAAGAAGAAACCACAGGTGTCTTTTTTAGGTTTCCTAAGGATCCTGAGAGGTATATACCATCATGTTACTAAACTGTATCGTCAGGATTCATTTGCAAATGTATGTGTATAAATCATGAATGTTTCGTTTTAGGAGAAAAAAAATGGCTAGTTAATAGCAGATGAGAAGACCTTATGAAGAAAGACCCGGTTTACCTGTATAATAATATTAGGTTTTGTTCGCTACATTTCGAACAAAACCAGGTCATGAACGCAGACAATAACAAACTCGTGTGCAATGCAGTATCCCCACTGTTTGACATTCCTAATAAGCCACCTCAACTGACGATAAAGAAGAAACTGCCACAAAGATTCGACAGTCAATCTAAAGCTGTAAAACAGTCCTATGACACAGAAGCAGCTAGTTCAACCCTCCATTTATTAGTGCCAGATTCGTGAGAATCATCAACACAAGACCTGCTTTGACGATGAAGTGGTTAGATTAAGTGCAGCTGTTCGTGTCTTACAAAAGCGTATGAAGTTTCAGAATGTTCAGATCGCTAGACTTCGAGCGAAACTATTATGGGACAAGGAAAGTGCTACAGACAGAAAATTATTCAAATATTTGGTTTTTCGTGAAATGTAATGTAATCAGCTCATTATGTTTTCGGCATATTTCTCCCACTTTTGGTCAGTTGCTTGTCCCACTTAGAATAATATAAAGATGAAGGTCGTGGAAACAAGTGACAATGACAAACACAGTAGGCCTACATAACGATAAACGAGCTGTCCATCGCTTTTGCATGTAGAGGTACATGTCCGTGCTTCTTACATGTGAATCTGTGTGTTTATATTCTTTTGATATCAACGTGGTAAGCTGCAATTCTGTCCAATGTCACAAGTGTTTCTTCACGAATGTGTTGTAGCTTGCCACTCTATTCATGGTTTTTGTCCATACTTGCGCTTATTTTAGAATCAATTTTAGAAACATATATGCATTCTGATACTACACAAACTCTTGGAGGCAAGAAACTAACTCGAATAATTCGGAAATTACGTAGGAAATGGATGCAAACAAACATTATGCTTCCGACGCGTCTGACGTTCACCTTACCTGCCACTCTGAGCGCTAGTGTCGCTCCGTCTGTCAAACGGCAACAACTTTTACAGCAGTGAGTGTCGCGACTGTTATGTTAGACTGTGGCAAAACCCACTGTCGTTTCCATTCTCGCGGGCCCTTACGCCTTCCAGAGATGTAACCGAAGATAACTCTTTGGTTTGAACAGTTGCTCACCGAAGTTCTTTGGGATGTAAGGAAGTGCGCATGTAAATTCGACGGGCTTTGGTGTTTTGCCGCTGCTAAAACAATTTTCGTTCTGTTTTAAAGATGAAGCAGGAAGTGAGTTGAATTTCTGTTATGTATTCGTAAATAGTTTCATTTCTTATTGTTATAATTACAAACATTGGCGACGTATTCGAAAATTGGACATTACCAGAAACCCATAATCACAAATATGAGTGCCGTTTATCCAAAAAAGATCTGTCCAGTACGGGTCAGCTGTCTCATCCTTCAAAGTGACTGCTCGCGGGCTTGTAGTTGATTTAACTTTATTCATTGTGAGTGCATATTTGATTTATAGTAATGATATTTAATTAGTGAACCCCAAATGTTTCGTAAACATGTTTTCTAAACTGATTTAACCGACATTAACTATACACAAGAAACTCGTAACTAGGTATATAAACATATGAATGTTTCTGGTAAAAAGTATGTAAGTGATTGGCAAAGTGAAACCAGCCGTGGGTTTGCTTCCGAGCAGAAAGTTGTTTTGGTTAGATGTACTTTTGATCTCTTGTGAAGAAATACTCTGAGGTATAGAACATGTCAGGAAACAACAATACACAAATATTTATAAGAAATACGAATACACTAATTACCATCCACAGATCCAAAGCATTTTAAATCCCAGATGGGCTTCATTGGTATAGGATAAGTCAAAAAAATTTTAGAAGAAAAAAATGTCATTTGAAAGGTAATAGGCCTACATAACTTTTCTCAGAACTGTTCAATACACTGAGGTGGCCATGCTAATTCTTAGGCCATTCTCTTAGACATTAAATAGGAGAAAATCATTTTACAACACTTCTTTGCAATGACTGCATTACTAGCCTACATTGAATTTGTACAGAAGTTATGAAAGATGTGTGTACTTGTACAAAGGACACATTTCACAGCCATATTAATTATAGTGACTGTAATTGTTTATGAAGATTATCATCATACTAATTCCATGAACTGAGCTATTGGTTTGACAAAGAGGTTTTTAATGTCAAAACTTCATTAACAAATGAATGTCAGGAAGCAGTAGTTAGTATCCCTAGTTCCCATTTAGTAAAGGTCATACAGTCAGAAACTGTGTGAGTGAAAAAACAAGTGTATTTGTCATGTGTAAGGCAAAAGGTATTTGACATGTCTAAATCTTAACATAGAGAAGTAGGCCTAAATGATGATGTTTTAGAAAGCTTGAACACTTTTTAGTGTGGCAGCCAAATTAGTAATACATTGTTTCTACAAAAAGGTGATGTAGCAGGTGCATGTCTGCAAAATCTTGGCTGTGGTGACATTAACCTTTAATGCGGTCAAAAGTCTATATAACTGATATGGTACACTTCCGCTCGTTTGTAGTTGTATGTGACCATGTTGCCTTGGAAACATTAAAATAAGATATAATTTTATGTTTATATTAGCTTACTTGGGTCTAGTGTAGCAGGGGATACAACCCGTCGGCTTTGAACAATGACGTCATTCCTTAGTCATAGATCGTAATGTCTTCACTTCGAGGCATAGACAATAAAACAGTTCTGTGTTCTAATAAGCACTATCATTAAAATAATTGAATGTTAATCTAAAAGCGATCGCTTGATATTTGGTACATCATTAAACGTGTGATTTAATTAACTTAGTTGTTTGTTTTTTATTTGGCTGGTACTTAATATTTTTCGTAATGATATTGAGGTAATGTGGATTGTGTTTTTTGGCTTTTTTAAAAAAAAAATCTCACGAGATAGAATAAACTGATCCTACTTTATTAAGCAATCAATAAAAAAACTAAACTAAAACATAACAGCTTTTGCTGTTATGTTTCAATTTCGTTTTTTTTTTACTGATTGCTTAATAAAGTAGGATCAGTTTATACTATCTCGTAAGATTTTTTTTTTTTTTTTTAAGCCAAAAAAACACTTATTAGCTACTGAAGGGAGCTACAATACTAAGAAGAATCGCTTCTCGGCTTTTGACAAGATCAATGTTTATCTCTCTCGCATTCCTTTGTTTCTCAACATTCTCCTCAGCTCTTTCATCTTTGTAATACATGGTCTCTGGCGACTTGTGACGTCATTGTTCAAAGCCGACGGGTTGTATCCCCTGCTGCACTGGACCCGCTTACTTTTCCCTCCAGTACTGTTCCACTACTCAGCCTCAGTGGCCCTTTTATCTGCCTTGTTTATGAAGTTATGTATGGTGTACTTGTAACATAGCACACGTCATTATGCATACAATCTAGTCATTGTATGGCCTCAACTTGTCACAGCTCACACATAATAGCGTACACAATACATAATGCACAATGATTTGCAATATGTAATCATTTTGTATCAAGCACACAGTCCAATTACACCCATCTGCTTTGACCCATAACATGCTATGTGACATCACGAGTGTACATTGTGAGAGATGTAAGTGGCCAGTTAAGAAATGATACTTGTGGTTGTCATTGCAACTCATGTAAACTACACTCTTTACTCGAAATATGACATAGTGGGTCAAAGTAGACAGGTGGAATTGGACTTGCTATATTCTCCCACCAGTTCCCCCCCCCCCCCCCCCCCCCAATACATAAAGATGACAGATTTTAAAATCTACATTTTTGTGACATATTATCTTTGATTGTACCTGAGGATTTGTAATTCTAGTTTAAATTCTAGTGCTAGTTTCTCTGAAACAAGATACATAATATTTACTACTCATGATGAACTTTTTCTCACTGTGGGTCAACAGAAACATCCGATCTCACGCGTCGGCTTTGACCCGTGACGTAAGGGTGTTGTGGTGTGTGACGTCATTACGGCGCGGAGTTTGGTTTGTGAGTGTGGCGTGTTTGTAGATGTTGCCTCGTTTACGTTACCTTAGTAGGAGTTTTAGGCCCTGTAATATATAGTTTACCTTTTTACTGTACTTTTTGTTTTAACGTCGTCTATGAGGCTTTTATCAGTTTGCCATTAGATTGTTCAATCTTTATGGTCTATATGTTTTGTCGCTACTCGTTATGTCTAATGAATCAATATTGTTTTTTTTCTTTTTTTTTTTATTTGTTTCTTTTTTTTTTTATCTTTTGATTGACCTACACATTGATCTGTAGCGTAGCCCTGAATACGAGGTTAGGTTGGGAGTTTTTTTTTTTTTTTTGCGGGGGGGGGTCGGGGGGGCGCAGCCCCCCCCCCCCCCCTGCCTGGTCTTGAGTACCACTTGTTTATTATTATCTTTGTTTGCTATCAATGTTAGCAGATTGTTCTTGTGAAACCTTTGTGTGTGTTGTTTTTCCATGTGTTTTCGTCTTTGTGATACGTATGCAACGTTTCTATATCTGCCATATTGGAATTGTCATTTCCGCTATATTTGTGACGTCATGGGTCAAAGCCGACGGGTTAGATCGGACGCTTCCGTATTTCCCTCACTGTCTATTCATATACTCAATATTATAGGATTTTTCTTGTATTAGGATTTTTAGGGTTACAAGGAAAGTCATCTCAGTTTTGAGGTTTTGTAATTATCTGGACAATGCTTGTGTTAACTTGGTACCGGAGTACTGAGGCTTATTTTCAGAGATCTGCACTCTGTATGAAAGGCACTAAAATTATTTTCTGTTTCTTGTTTTATGGGACTGAAGAGTCTCATCGGTCTCCAGTTTTGTGGGATCCCTTAATGAAGTCACAGTGGTCCTGAATATCTACAATGATAACGCATGGACATAAATGCAGAGATGCTAGTTGGGCCTGTAGGTTACCGTGTCATATTTGACCATGAATGGCACCTGTGCAATGTCGTCAATATGTTGCAAGTGTCAGTTGAGGTCAAAATGGTGTTGTGTGTGTGCTATGTTGGACTTAAATGAATTCGAACGTGGGCAAATTGTCAGTGCTCGTATGCCTGGTGTGTCTGTAACAAAGGGGTCGACCGAAGCGTCCGATCCCACCCGTCGGCTTTGACCCATGACGTAAGGCTGTTGTGGTGTGTGACATCACGACGTCGCGGAATTTAGTTTGTGAGAGTGGCGTGTTTGTAAGTGTTGTTTTGATGTGATCGGTGGTGGTGTGTTAGGTGATGTTTTTGGTTTAGTTTGCGAGTGTGGCGTCGTGTGTGTGAATTTTGGTAAATTGCTTTTTTTTTTTTATCTCTTTGGTAGGTATGGATATGACTGACAGGGTCAACAGTTTTCGGTTGTCAGCGATGATGGGGGACAGTGCATTGTCTCTAATAGAATTTCTTCAACTGTTCAGATTTTGGACAAAGTTGTGAAGTGTTTAGTATGTCGTGAAGAAATGAGGCTTACTTAAAGTTCTGGCGCCTTGGACCAGGGACGGCTGTATGTGGTGATCTCGTAAGGATAACAGGTCAAGGGAAGTGTTCGATTCCATAGGATATTGTTTAGTGCAATTTGGGGAGTTTTGTGTCGTCGTTTTTTTTTTCATCGTTTTGTGTGGTTTGGTATGGTGGTGTGTCTAAATTTGTTTATATTTACTTTGTCGCCACCCAAAACCCCCAATTTCCCATGCTTGTCCCATTAGTTTCATTAAGTTTTTTTGTGGAGTGTGTGTGTGTTGGTTTTTCAATGTATTTTCGTGTTTGGGGTCATGTTTACGTGATGTCATAGGTGCCATATTGGAGTCGTAGTGTATGGTCGTTTCCGCTGTATTTGTGACGTCATGGGTCAAAGCAGACGGGTGGAATCGGACACTTCTGTATTTCCGTGTCTCTGTGCTGCACGATGACAAGGCTCCTGTTTCATGGAGCTCACGTCATCCAGGACTGGTTTTCTGGGCACGAGGATGAATTATTGCATCTTCCTTGGATGCCACAGTCACCAGATCTGTGTTATGGAACCTTTGTGGTCTACTTTGGAAAGAAGGTTGCGTGATCACAGTCCACTTCCATCATTGCCATTCAAATATGACTTGAAGCTGTTTTGAATGTCTGCAGTTTTCCTGCACCATGTTAATCATGATACATTGTTGTGTTGGTGGGGTATCCATATTTTTGTCCAGTCCCTGTAATCTGAGTGCCTCCTTTTCTGTAGTTTGAATAATGTTTTATTCCTGTAATGATAGTTCCCCACTGCCCCCACCCCACCACCACCACCACGTGATTCCATGTTTCATATATGGCTCAAAAAGTGCGTGACAGACTGTGCACAAGAGGTCTTGATAGGTATATTATTCCAGTTACATCATTGCTAATATCACTGAGCTTAGCTTATTGGAAACCGTATTTATCTGCTAGAAATTTTAACAGTATTGCTGCTGCTTCGAACATCCGTTCTGTACATTTGGAGACCTGACATGATGTGCTCTTTATTAACTTTAATTCAGACTTGGTGAAACATCACTAAGACATTCTACAACATATTTAAAATGGCAGTGTTCATGTCGGCTGCCAACAGAGTGTAATGGAATGTAAAGAGTGCTTCAGTGTTGATGGAACTATGGTATCTGCTTGAAGCATCAGAAGTTAATGTCTCACCTTTGTGCTTACTGATGTAACAAACTTGCTTGCTCCACATGCTCTCTATTTTATTCCTTGCAAATGCTATGCAAGGACATGTGGGAAGTAGTGAAGAGTACAATTCAAACTTTCAGTTTTGAATAGTGACACTATAAGACAGCATACGGACTGTGATGCCAGTCATCCACACATATTGTGTTGTTTGACAGTTAGGAATAGCATCGTACCGAGCGAGGTGACACAGTGGTTAGCGCACTGGACTTGCATTTGAGAGGACGATGGGTCAAACCTGCACCCGGTCATCCTGATTTAGGTTTTCCATGATTTCCCTAAATTGCTTCTGGCAAATGGTTCTTTTCAAAGGACACAGCCGACTTCCTTCCCCATCCTTCCCTAATCCGATGGGACTAATGACCTCGCTGTTTGGCCCCCCTCACCCAAATCAACCACCAACCAATTAGGAATAAAGCAAAGGGTGAAAACTACTGCTTTCTGAATAATTTTCTTTTTATAGCCTATGTATACATAATTTTTTCTGAGAAACTTGACACTGTTTTGAAACTTTTAGTACAATACTTATCACAGTAATTTAACATTTGATGTTTCTCAGGAAAACTATTAATACATTCAGCCATCATTGTTTCTAAACTGAAATGCTGATAACAATTCCACTGGCAGCAGGCAACATTATTTTTCTGATCATAATACAAACTCGTTAACTTCTTTTTCTGTTATCGACAGTATGTTAACATTTATCGTCTGAAGTAACTTACTGTGTGGAGCGAGTATAAACAACTGCAAAATTTTACTAATATGAGCAAACAGTTACACTGGTGTAATTACTTATAATATATGGCCATTGGTGATGGCCACAGGTTGGTTAATAGCCTGGGATTGATGTGGTCGGGCCTTATATGGTAGTGAATTGGATGTATTGTGTTTTATATAACTTGAGTGGTAGTTCAGTGAGGTGTACTGTAGTTCTTCTGTTGTGTGCCGCTATTGGCAATTCATTATTGTTACGTGTAGCCAACCAGGTGATAGTACACAGTAGCCAATGAGAATTGCTAAATCTCACGGTTTCTGTCAGCAGAAGATACATAATTCTTACATTTGCTTTGCATGGTGAATATCAGGTTATAAATACAAAATCAAATAGGGATAATGCAGGAGTAGGTTTAATAACGAATAAAAAAATAGGATTGCGGGTAAGCTACTACAAACAGCATAGTGAACGCATTATTGTGGCCAAGATAGACACAGAGCCCATGCCTACCACAGTAGTACAAGTTTATATGCCAACTAGCTCCGCAGATGATAAAATGTATGATGAGATAAAAGAAATTATTCAGAGACGAAAATTTAATGGTCATGGGTGACATTCAATAGTACGAAAAGGAAGAGAAGGAAACGTAGTAGGTGAATATGGAATGGGGCTAAGAAATGAAAGAGGAAGCCTCCTGGTAGAATTTTGCACAGAGCATAACTTAATCATAGCTAAAACTTGGTTCAACAATCATGAAAGAAGTTTGTATACATGGAAGAGGCCTGGAAATACTGGAAGGTTTCAGATAGGTTATATAATGATAAAACAGAAATTTCGGAACCAGGTTTTAAATTGTAAGTTATTTCCAGGGGCAAATATGGACTCTGACCACAACCTATTGGTTATGAACTGTCAATGAAAACTGAAGAAGCTGCAAAAAGGTGGGAAATTAAGGAGGTGGGACTTGGATGAACTTAATGAACCAGAGGTTGTAGATAGTTTCAGGGAGAGCATTAGGGAACGATTGACAGGAATGGGTGAAAGAAATATGGTAGAAGAGTGGGTAGCTTTCAAGGATGAAATAGTGAAGGCAGCAGACTAGGTAAAAAGACGAGGGCTAGTAGAAATCCTTGGGTAACAGAAGAAATATTGAATTTAATTGATGAAAGGAGAAATTATAAAAATGCAGTAAATGAAGCAGGCAAAAAGGAATAAAACGTCTCAAAAATGAGATGAAGTGCAAAATGACTAAGCAGGGATGGCTAGAGGACAAATGTAAGGACGTAGAGGCTTATCTCACTAGTGGCAAGATAGATACTGCATACAGGAAAATTAAAGAGACCTTTGGAGAAAAGAGAGCCACTTGGATGACTATCAAGAGCTCAGATGGAAACCCAGTTCTAAGCAAAGAAGGGAAAGCAGAAAGGTTGAGGGAGAAAATAGAGGGTCTATACAAGGGCAATATACTTCAGAACAATATTATGGAAACGGAAGAGGATGTAGATGAAATAGCAGATGTGATACTGTGTGAAGAGTTTGAACTGCGTGAAGAGTCTGACAGAGCACTGAAAGACCTAAGTTGAAACAAGGCCCCGGGAGTAGACAGTATTCCATTAGAACTACTGGCAGCCTTGAGAGAGCCAGCCCTGACAAAACTCTACCATCTGATGAAGCAAGATGTATGAGACAGGCGAAATACCCTCAGACTTCAAGAAGAATATAATAATTCCAATCCCAAAGAAAGCAGGTGTCGACAGATGTGAAAATTACCGAACTATCAGTTTAGTAAGTCACGGCTGCAAAATACTAACGCGAATTCCTTACAGACGAGTGGAAAACCTGGTAGAAGCCGACCTCGATGAAGATCAGTTTGGATTCCTTAGAACTGTTGGAACACGTGAGGCAATACTGACCCTACGACTTATCTTAGAAGACAGAGTAAGGAAAGGTAAACCTATGTTTCTAGCATTTGTAGACTTAGAGAAACCTTTTGACAATGTTGACTGGAATACTCTCTTTCAAATTCTGAAGGTGACAGGTGTCAAATACAGGGAGCGAAAGGCTATTTACAATTTGTATAGAAACCAGACAGCAGTTATAAGAGTCGAGGGGCATGAAAGGGAAGCAGTGGTTGGGAGGGAGTGAGACAAGATTGCAGCCTATCCCCGATGTTGTTTAATCTGTATATTGAGCAGGCAGTAAACGAAACAAAAGAAAAAACCGGAGTAGGAATTAAAATCCACGGAGAAGAAATAAAAACTTTGAGGTTCGCCGATGACATTGTAATTCCGTCAGAGACAGCAAAGGACCTGGAAGAGCAGTTGAACGGAATGGACAGTGTCTTGAATGGAGGATATAAGATGAACATCAACAAAAGCAAAACGAGGATAGTGGAATGAAGTCAAATTAAGTTTGGGTGATGCTGAGGAAATTAGATTAGGAAATGAGACACTTAAAGTAGTAAAGGAGTTTTGCTATTTGGGGAGCAAAATAACTGATGATGGTCGAAGTAGAGAGGACATAAAATGTGGACTGGCAATGGCAAGGAAAGCGTTTCTGAAGAAGAGAAATTTGTTGACATCGAGTATATATTTAAGTATCAGGAAGTCATTTCTGAAAGTATTTGTATGGAGTGTAGTGATGTATGATAGTGAAACATGGACAATAAATAGTTTGGACAAGAAGAGAATAGAAGCTTTCGAAATGTGGTGCTACAGAAGAATGCTGAGGATTAGATGGGTAGATCATGTAAGTAATGAGGAGGTACTAAGTAGAATTTGGGAGAAGAGGAGTTTGTGGCAAAACTTGACAAGAAGAAGGGAGCGGTTGGTAGGACATGTTCTGAGGCATCAAGGGATCACAAATTTAGCATTGGAGGGCAGCGTGGAGGGTAAAAATTGTGCAGGGCGACCAAGAGATGAATACACTAAGCAGATTCAGAAGGATGTAGGTTGCAGTAGGTACTGGGAGATGAAGCAGCTTGCACAGGATAGAATCGCATGGAGAGCTGCGTCAAACCAGTGTCTGGACTGAAGACCGCAACAACAGGTGAGGTTGGAATATGGTAATTTTCTTGTGAGTTGGTGATGAATCTCCATATGGAAAATAAGATTGTCATAATAGGTTGGTGTGTAGAGTAGCACAAGATGTGTATTTCTCATTGCAACAACCAGCTTGTAGGTTTCATTTCTGATTATGTCCAACATTCCATTGATATGGTTAAATTCAGTTTTAACCAAATAAAAGAAAATACCAGCTAATTTTATTTGCGAAACGCAGAAGATTAAAAATGATAATCCCATTGGCTATATCCATATGACTAATGATTTGTCACATTGGCTTATCACAATTCATCATGTGAAAAGCATGCAATAAAAAGCCATAGTACACTGTAAGTGCACTTTGAGACAAAAGTGCACTTGCGCTGTTCACAGGTCTTCTGTTTTGTGCTGCTATTGAGAACAAGAGTGAACCCAGTACTGGTCTGTGTAATGACTATTTCCCTTTCTAAAGGTGCACTCTCATTGTGTTTACTCTTTGGGTTTATAGTGCAGCAATCTACATGCTTTTAGTTAGATGCCATAGAAACCAGTCACTAGCAAGATCTCTGATACCTAATATTTTGTCTTCTCTGGTAGAATAACTGTGTACTGCACCATCATGATTTTGGGCAAGAAAATACCCATTTGCAGTATTTTGTCATTTAAATTTTATACAATCAAACAACGGAAAATTCAGGATGGAACGTAACAATATTATGGAAAGGAAAGGTGCCACTCACTATATAGCACACTATAGTCGCACTTAGGCACAACAAAAGGACAGTCACCAGTTAGCTTTCGGCCAGTATGGCCTTCGTCAAAAATAGACAACAGACAGACACTGCCAGCGGTGTGGCTTCAGATCATAGATATTGCTGGTGGCTGCCTGCAGTTCGGCTACAGTTGCCAGAGACTGCAGTCGTGTGTGTGTGTGTGTGTGTGAATTGTGTTTGCATCTGTGTGTGTGTGTGTGTGTGTGTGTGTGTGTGTGTGTGTGTGTGTGTGTGTGTGTGTGTGTGTGTGTATGTGTGTCGTCTATTATTGACGAAGGCCATCTGGCCAAAAGCTAATTTTAATTAGTGACAGTCTTTTTGTTGTGCCTATTTGTGACTCAGCGTCTCCGTTATATGGTGAGTGGCAAATTTTGTATGTCATTTATGAATTTAAGAATAGCAAGTTCTGTGCAGAGAACCTATTGAAATCTAAATTGACACTATTTTTTTATTTTAATCAAAATTTTTTGCAAGTGACTGTCAACAGCATTGATGTAGTTGGAGAAATACATGATACAAATTGTGCTTTCTTATAGTACATTTATTCACTACTGGTTTTGATTATGGACTATCTTCACAGTAGAAAAATATTTATAGTAACATGTTCACATGTCATAACTCGACAGGCCGTAAATAGCGTGTATGGCATGTGAAGTTGTCACAGTAGATATTTTTCCACGGTGAAGGTGGTCTGTGGTCGAAACCGTTAAGACAGCACAGCATATGTGATGCGTTTCTCTATTTAAATTTTTTGAGAGAGGTGCCTTATGTTCTTCCTGGTCAACTGAACCTATGAGTGTTCTGTGACACAATGATGATGTGATGAGTGACATCATTAATGTGTAAACAGGAAGAGAACAGATGACTGATAATATCTTTTTGTCTATATTGTTTTTTGGAGTGTAGGTTTGGATGACACATTGACTTGTAGTGTAACCCAAGATATAGGTCATGTTGAAAGGTGACAGGCTGCTTGAAGGTTGGTGAAGCCAATGAACATGAATGCAGAATTGTAGGTGTGAGGACATACTGATGTGTGCTGGAGTCAAGGCCTAGATTAAGTTGAAATTTGAGTGTTTGGTTAAGAGTTGGCAACACAGTACCGAAGGCTTCAATTAATCTGTTCTTTCTTACATAAGCTTCTCCATTACATTCATGGATTAGAAAAGTATTTCATGTGATTTAATAGCCCAGTTTTGTTTTCATAACTGCTGTGGTGTATGAGGTAACGCACTGAGTGCACAAAATGGAAATTTATTGAAAGAAACATTGTTTTATGATTTGTGAAGAAAGAATCATAAATACAACCCCGTTCCAACTTCGTGTCGAAAGCGTGCATAACCATCTTTTGCAGCTTGAATGTGCAGAAAGAGTATCATTGATGTTTTATAAGGTACTGGCTGGGATTTAGAGCCATGCTGACTCCAGTGCTGTGACCAGCTGAATTTCGTCTCACAATTGAGGATCCGTGGTACAAACAGCTTGATCGAGGTGGTCCTACAGATTCTTGAATGAGTTTCAATTTGGGGTGCGGGTGGCCAGGGTAGTATGGCAAACTCGTCTCGCTGATCCTGCTGCTGTTCGAACCATGCACGTATACTGTGAACTGTGCATTGCCCATTGTGCCAAGTAAATACAGACTGCATATAGCCGTGGACATAGACCTGAAGGATAGATGCATGTTTTTGTTGATCCACTGTGTCTACCAGAATGACAAGATCACCCAGGGAATGCCACGAAAACATCCCTAGTCCGTAACTCCCTCCTCCTGCTTCTGGACGCTTCTGGCGGTTATTGTAGGGGTGTACATGCCAATGCCTGTCTGTCCAATGGAGCATAAAACGTGATTGATCTGAAAAGATCACATGTTACGGGGGTACGTTTTGTGCCTATGTCCAGAGGTAGACACTTGTGAATGAATAGCTGAAGTGGTTTCTCTTGTTTTATCTCTATAATGTGAATTCTTTGCCTTCACTTTGTCCTTCTGTTTCCTTGGTTCTTCTCTGTACCTTCTTCTCCACTGTGGCGTTTGAGAATTTTCCTCTTCTTTCCTTTTCTGTGTTTCTTTTCCTTTCTTTCCTCCCTGTGCGTGTCTGAAGGTCGACCCACACGTTCCCACGCATAGCCAGTGACGGGGTGACACGTAATTCCCTGCCCCGGGTAGACAGGTAGGATAGTCCCTGGTAAAGGCCAGGCCCAGAGAGGGGTGATTACCCGAGCTGATACCTTCCGAACATGCCAATTGGTCCCTCTGTCAATTTCTTGGGAGGTGTGACATGAGGTGTGGACAATCACCTAAGGTAGGAGTGCCCTCAGAGAGCGTCTCCACTGTGAAGGAGCGCACCATCGGATATGCCGGTAATCGTGGGGGTTACTTTTGCGATGGTTTCTTCTTCTACTACAACTTCTGCCCACAAGAGAAAGCTAGATAAGTCTCACCCACAGGAAATTCTTCCATCAGTGCCAAAGTTTCTAGTTGTTTCTCGGTCTGACGAAGTTCAAGAATTCTCAACAGTGAACCCTTTCATTATTCAGAAAGGTATCGACACAATTGCAGGTCCTGTAAAGTCTTATTCCCGGTTACGAAATGGCACCTTGTTGTTAGAAACAGACAGTGCCCTCCAGGCACAAAAATTGCTTCGAACTGCACTGCTACACACCTTCCCTGCCCGGGTGGAAGCGCACAGCATTTTAAACTCATCATGCGGGGTGGTTTATACAAGATCACTTGATGGATTATCAAATGAGGACATTCAAAATTACCTGTCTGAACAGGGAGTAAAGGCCATATATCCAGTAATGAAAAGGGTTGAAAAGGAATTGGTAACAACCTGCACGCTCTTCTTGACATTGACAGAGTTCAACTTCCTTTGAACATTAAAGCAGGATATGAGATAATTTCAGTTCACCCTTTCATCCTCAACCCTACGTGTTGCTATCAATGCCAGAGGTTTAATCATACCAGCCAGTCATGTTCCAATACAAATGGGGGTACAAAGCCACCTTGGCATTGCCTCTGGCCCTGCCTTCTCTGTGACTTTTGTCAACTTCCCAAGGATAGTATCCCCCCTATACTTTATCAGCGAACATTTGGTGCTCTATGCTCACAAATGGAGCATGCCACATTTATTTACACTGATGGCTCCAAGACCGCCTTTGGTGTTGGGAGTACCTATGTTATTAACGACACCCCTATTAGATTTTGGGTTCCCGACCAGTGTTCGGTTTTTACTGCAGAGCTTTATGCTGTTTTCCAGGCTGTTCAATACATCTGTAACCATCAGCAGATACAGTACATTATATGCACGGATTCGTTCAGCTCTCTTCTCAACATCCAAGCTCTTGATCCTATCCACCCTCTGATCCACCAGATTCGGGACTGCCTCCACATGCTGCACTTCAGGAGCATCTCTGTGGCATTCCGCTGGATCCCAGGGCATGTTGGCATACGTGGAAATGAGGCAGCCGATATAGCAGCAAAGGCTGCTGTCTCTCTTCCTCGGCCCACTGTTCGCGTGGTTCCCTTTTCCGATCTCCAGAACATTTTGTGTTGTTGTGATGCTCTTTTATGGTACACACGTTGGTCTGCACTTCGGGATAATAAATTATGGGGCACAAAACCTCTTCCCTGTGCTCGGAACTCTTCCTCCTGGCCTCATCGTTGGGAGGAGATAATTTTAACTAGAGTCCGGATTGGACACTGTCTTTTTAGCCATCGACATCTTTTAAGTGACGACCCTCCCCCGCTTTGTTCCCACTGCTCTTAATCGTGGATGGTGAGACACCTTTTACTTAATTGCCCCTATTTTAATCCGCTACTTGCCCGTTTACAGCTGCCGCTTGATAAATCTTCCCTTTTAGCAGATGGAGCTTGGCCAATTGTGTCCCTGAGCTTATAAGTGTTAGTGAGATGCATTTGAAGCTCTTTTTGGGGAAACCAAACCCTCTTCAATAGCACTTTTGTAAGATTTCCTTCTGTTTTTAATTTCCCGCCTCCTTCAGTTTCGTTCCCGTTGCTGCTGATTTAAATTCCTGTTTTTGCCCTTCACTAAACCACAGAATGGGTGCTTATGACTATAGCTGCTTTGTGCCCTAAAACCATAATTTAAAAAATTGTAGACTTTCAGTTGCTCAACAGTTGCACGTCTGTTTGTGTGTCCACGTCTCTGCAGCTGGATGTGCCACAGTTGCCTTGGCGACCATTATTTTTCCATGCACAGTACTGTTTAAGATGGCAGCATGCAAATAGTTTACAAACTTAGCTGCTTTGGAAACTCTTCCACCCTTTGCCCAAAAGCCAACGACCATGCCCTTCTGGGTGTCACATAAATCGCTCCATTTCTGCGTTATGACGACGACTGCACTGTTTTCAGTTTTCCTTAACACACTTTATATAGGCTCCACTGTTAGTGTTGCCACCTGCCGTATTTGTGTTGTTATTGCACGTCGACACTGCACGTAGGTGGTGATCACATTAATGTGACCGGACCTTGTATGAATTAAAGTGTTGGGTAGTGTTTTCTGGTTTTACTTGACTGGGATGTAGCGTTAAAATGGAATAATATGCTGATGATTTTGACAAGAAGAGACTAGGAACTTTTGAAATGTAATGTGCCACAAAAGAATACTGAAGACTTAGTTCATAGATAAGATAGCAAATGAAAGAGCACTCACTCAAATTAAAAAGAAAAAGAAATTATGGCTCATCTTGAGTAAATTTGGGTTTGGTCGGTAGGACACTTTGTCGTGTCAGTCAACAGTTAATTTGGTAATGGAGGGAAGTGTGGAGATGAAACATTTAGAACAAGACCAAAGCTTGGCTATAGTGAGCGTTCGAATGGATTGAGGCTGCAGTAGCTACGCAGAGCTGAAGAGACGTGCGCAGGAGAGCTGCATCAAGTCACTCTGTGGACTGAAGGTGTCCAGAATTCATTTGACACTTCCTTACACCAGACTTCAAATCAAATTGTGTGCCAATAGAGTATCATTTCATTTGTACGACTGGATTCGTGATTTCCTGTTAGAAAGCTCACAGTATGTAGCACTGACAGAAGTCGTCTGTGGTCTACCCCAAGGAAGTGTTACAGGCCTTCTTCTGTTCCTAATCTATATAAACAATTTAAGAGACAATGTGACCAGCCCTCTTAGATTCTTTCCAGATGATGCTGTCATTTACCATCCAGCAAATTCATCAGAAAATCAAAACCAGTTTGCAAAATGATTTAAACACGATATCTGTATGGTGCAAAAAGTGGCAAATGTCTTTGAATAAGGAAAAGTGTGAGGTCATCCACACGAGTAATAAAAATAAATTTTAGTTATGTGATAAATCACATGAATCTAAGAGCTGTCAGGTCAATGAAATATGTTTGAATTACAATTATGAACAACTTACGTTGGCACAATCACAAAGATAATGTTGGGGAAAGGCAAACCAAAGACTGTGTTTCATTGGCAGAACACTTAGTAGATGGAAAACGTCTATGAGGGACTGCTGAAAAAATAATGCCTCTGAATTTTTATGTGAAAACTCTTAAAGCTTTTAAAATAAAACAAACCATATTAACATTCTATGTCTTTACTCTTCAGGTTTACATATTTATTTTTTTAACAAAGGCATTGTAGCGACGAACACGTCTCCCGATGAGAGACCAGTTCGTTGATACCGTCACTGTAGAATGTGTGACTTTGCTGATGGAGCCACAACCTCGCATCTGCTTGCACTGCTTCACATCACTATCAAAGTGAAGTCCTCGAAAGTGTTTTTTAAGTTTTAGAAACTTGAAAATCGAATGGGCCAAGTCAGGACTGTACGGAGGATGATCGATGACTGTGAACCCGAGGCATTGGATTGTTGCAGATTTCTCAATGCTCCATGTGTGGTCAAACTGTTTGAATTTTAAACATGATGTCAGAACACTGTTTCTCACGGACCGATTTAGGTACATTACACACTGCCATGTTACGCGCTGCATTACAGAATCCTTTAGCAGCAGAGGACTGCAGATGTATAGGCATGTAGAATGTTGATAACGTTTGTTTTATTTAAAAAGCTGTAAGATTTTTCACAAAAAAAAGAGAGAACCAGAGACATTACTTTATACACTGCTCTGTCTTCTGCTAGAGTATTGCTGTGTAGTATGGGACGTTACCAGATAATATTAATGGAGAACATCAAAAAAGTCCAAAGAAAGCCAGCTTGTTTTGTATTATCATGAAATGGGGGAGTATTTTTAACGGGTACGGCAGGTGGGGTGGCATTTGTTAAAACAAAAGTGTTTTTCATTACTACAAGATCTTTTCTCAGAATTTCAGTCACAAACTTTCTCCTCGTTATTGCTGCCAACCTATGTAGGGAGAAATGATTGTAGTAGTAGTACAAGAGAAATTAGAGCTTGTACAGAAAGATATGTTTAATTTTTGCATGCATTGAGTGTGGAACTGAAGAGTAACTGTCCTAAGGTGATTCGAAGAATCCTCTTCCGGGCACTTAAATGTGAATTGCAGAGTAGTCACATTGATATACAACATGAATGACAAGTGTCACATGTGGAATACAAATACCATAGGTTTCTCAGCTGTTAAAATCAGTGCTTGATTTCAGCTATGGATGACTAAGAACTGAGATTGAGAGTTCCACTTCATACAGCTTGCAGTGACAAGGACACAACATTAGTGTACCTGTCATGTTAGTTTGATATAGCTCAATGTGGCAGAGGCATATGCATGTATGATCTCTGTGCATGATCTTGCCTGCCTTTGTTCCACTCCAAGGAAGAACAATTCAGCAGTATGCATTGTCCAATAAACTGTCAGTTCTGCAGCCATCAGTGTAGCAGTTACGGACTATTACATTTCATGACTTCGAGGAATCGGTTGATGCAAAAGTCTAATTAAGTAACTACTGTTGTGAATTCAGAGCTTTGTACAGTGCTGTTCTATACGCGCACCCGTACTGCTATCACAGGGAAAGTTGTAAAAAATGAAGCATTATGCACATATTGTCTGATATTGACAGACCAAACAGTGAAATAAACTAAGTATGGAATATTGTTAAAATGGAAACAGGGAAGTGAGCCATAGATGATGACATTTCTGCTGGAGGATGGGAGCATTGTAAAAGACAGTTCACGTGTAGCATATATTTTTAATAATTACCTTTTACAGTGATCAGAAAACTGGTGCAAGTAGCTCAGAAGAGAAGGCAAAACAGTACACCAAAGATTCACTACAGAGGACGTTAATGAAATAAAAATTAATCTTGCATCCCCATCTCATATTAGAAAAATCATTGTGACTACAAAGAGTAAAAGTTCAAATGGGTGCATAGTAACTGAAAAGCTGCAGGCATCTAAAATGTAACGTCCTACTTCAGTTAGGGTAATGCGTGATGTAATGCTTCGTTAAACTGTTTATCTAGACAGGTTGAAATACGCCGTTGTTAGGTCGAATCAGATATTCGTGCAGTAATTTACTGAGTACATAACAACATCTTTAAACGATAAAATATCACCAGATGGGATCTTTTGTGACTTTCGAAGGCATTTGACTTTGTGAATAAAAATATTCTATTATCTAAACTTTTATAAAGTGTTTAGTTCCACATATGTCTGGTGTAATTATTATTCAAGAAATTGAATGCAGAATGTTAACTAAGGCTTTTTGAGTATTACAAAGAGAGCCGCCATGTCCTCTGCGTGGGAGAAAGTACAACGGGAGTTCCAACGGATTAGATCGTTGTCCCACTAGTGCAGGGCTTCACAGCAAACATGCTCTGTGAGCAGGCAGTGAACTCATGCCTGCAAGCAGCGAGTACTGTACATCCTCCACCATCACGGGGAATAGGACGAGGAAACCGTGTAAGCAAGGAATTCAATCCTGAGGGAAATTTTTGAAGAAATCTAGACTGCCGTTATATTTCCTGTTGCATTACAGATCAGTCACTTCAAAATGCAGAGTAGTGCTATTTTGTTACTGTAAGCTATTTGATTCTCCCATTCTGTTCTACTACAAATCCTGGTTTTTGCCCCTAATATGGCTGATGGTCCATCTGTAGACACACAAACTAATAAATTCTATGACAAACCCACATTTTCTACACTTTCTTAGACATTGATACAAATGACACATCCAGTTGTGTGCTTGTGTTATCTACATTTGCATAGAGTGCTAAAGAGTGGCAACGAACTTTTTACAAAGATTTTGCAAACTGGTTCTGAACATTATCTGCCATAACCTTTGTGGACCCGTGAGTGTCACAATCGTTCTACCCGAAGTGGACATAAATGTTCAGCTGCAACTACCATGTATTCTTTTATTAAATTACAATAGGTGATAGGGCACAAGGACTTTACTAAAAGTAGTGCAGTTTTGTAGCTCATCCAAACGGCACACTCGCATGATATTTCTTTTTTCTATTCTTCCTCTTCAGTAAGCATCCTCGTAAGTCTCAACAACTCGTGTACATACTCAAGTTGTGTGCATTTTTGCATTTTGGTGTTATTTGGTGTAATAAAAAGGGCAGTGGCTTTATAAATTTAGCTTCCTGGAAGTATTGAGCATCTTACGACACAGTAAACAGTGTGCAGATCCACCTTTTTGTGTAAAATAATGAGATTCCTTGTACTGTGGATTGAAGTGCAAAGACATTCTGGGTGATATGCAATGCCGACTGACATAGCTGATATTAAGTGGCACCACAGTTAAAACTGCCCCTCACTTACGTCAATTTGCGCTTTGTCCCTATTGTCGTGGCATGATGCACACACATTTCCCTCACTCCCCACTTTGTTGCAACTGGTGCATTTGTGAGCAAGAGAATGAGCAAATGCAGATGCACACACTGAAAATGAACGAGTTGTTAAGCCGTGCACTAGTGTTCATGCCTTGTGTAAATGATCTGCCATGAGCCAAAATTAGTCCTGTTTGCAGATGGTACAAGTACTGTTGTGAAGTGGAGCAAAGAAGCTTCAACAGAGAAATTAGTAAATCATTTTTTTTTTTTTTAAGTTACTGACTGGTTTTGCACAAACGGGCTAGCTTTATACTAAAAAAATTAAAAAGAGCACACATACACGCACACAGAGGGGGTGGGAAGGAGGGGGCGGGGGGGAGAGAGAGAGAGAGAGAGAGAGAGAGAGAGAGAGAGAGAGAGATCATTCAGTTGTGGACTGTTAAAAATATCCCACTTCCTAGTAACATAGTGGGCCAACAAGAAATAACAAACAGAATAGAAAGTTCTGTTATTTCTCGAAGATTTAGATTTGACTAGTTTTAGTGTTAGAATAATTGCCAAGTTGGGGGATGTAGATGTCAATAAGTTAACATATTTTCATTATCTGATGTCTTATGGGACAATATTCTAGGATAACTCCTCACTTAGGCAAAAAGTGGACTATACACTGCATAAATAAAGTAATTAGAATTGTGTTCAGGATTCACCCATGTACATGTAGGAGGCACCTCTTTAAGCAACTGGGAATATCAACTGCATCCTCACAGTACTTTTATTCACTTATGAAATATGGTTTCAACACTCCATCTGATTTTGAGAGCAGCCAGATATATTTACAAGTTCAACACTATAGGGGGAAAAGAACTGCATTACCCTTTAATGAATCTTTAACTTTTGAACAGAGAATGGTAAAATATCCATATAAATTTCTTTGTTTGCCCATTGTTATAAAATGTCTGACAGATAGAAGTGTTTTCAAATGTAGATTAAAGATGCCTCTCCGTAACACAACTTCTAAGCTGTAAATGAATTTTTAATGGAAATAGTCATTTTTGTAAAAAAAAAAAAAAAAAAAAAAAAAAAAAAAAAAAAAAAAGTAATTGTGCAGCAGCTTGTAGACATATAAATACCGTATTTTCTCGAATCTAAGCCGCATTTTTCCGATTTTTGTAATCCAAAAATCTGCCTGCGGCTTAGAATTGAGTGCAAAGTAAGCGGGAGTTCTGAAAAATGTTGGTAGGTGCCGTCACAACTAATTTCTGCCGTCGAATATATGTAGCGCTACACAGGCATGCTTTTCAGGCACAGAGATAAATACTGGCGCCAAAACCTCTGCTTCAGTAAATAAATTTAAAAAAAGGTGGAAGACGAGCTTTTTTTCTCCGCCCCGAATTTCGACCACTGCATTTTCATACATTATCCAATGAAGTAAATACAAATTCCGTATTGTTCATCTTCGAATGTAGCAGCCTTTCAATGTAGCTACTACAAAAATCCGACTGGCAAGACTGGGATGTTTGTTAATATGGCCAATTCTACGTTCTGAATTTTTTCCTACCTGTGACAAGAGATGGTTGCTAATAGGAACTTTTATGAATTGTGAATCACATGCAGTATTCTCTTCACCATAAGAATAATACGAATATAAACATTTTGCCCGTATTCTTTCGTGTTTGCCGCTATCTCATTTAAATCCTGTCTGCCTAATAAGCTACGAAACTAGAGTGAGACAACAGCAAACGCAGAAGAATATACATATGTCATGTTTATATTCGTATTATTCTTATGCTGAATAGTGAGTCAGAAATGAAGCACGGCAATTGACTAAATTTTTAAATCTAAGATGACTAATTTCAGTGCAGAATATAATGTTCCAATAAGGCATCTGCGAAGATTTTCAAACGGAGAAAAATTTTCGCCCAACTTTAGTTCAGAACATCTATCATACGCTGTCTATTATTTGGTTCTTGTTGATCATCTTCACCCAGATTAGATTAGTTTTTCGTTACATAGATCCGTGCTGAGGAGATCCTCGTGGATGTGGAACATGTCGATTTTTTAAAGCAGAAATAACAATACTAATAGTATGAATAAATACATCATTTGTTTCTATTAAAAATTTCGCCAATGGAGTAGGAGTTGGTCACTAGTAAGTCTTTCAGGCTCCTTTTAAACTGATCTTTATTTCTAACTAAATTTTTTATGTTTGCTGGCAAATTATTGAAGATGAGTGTTCCTGAGTAGTGGACCCTTTTTTGAACTAAAGTAAGTGCTTTTAAGTCCTTGTGCAGATCCTTTTTGTTCCTGGTATTATATATATGAACTGAGTTGTTTGCTGGAAAAAGAGATATATTATTTAGGACAAATTTCATTCAGGAGTAAATATACTGAGAGGCAGTAGTTAGTATACCCAGTTCTTTGAAGAGGTTTCTGCAGGACGTCCGTGAATTTACTCCACAAATAATACGTATTACACGCTTTTGGACTCTGAAAACTTTTGTTTGACTTCAAGACTTACCCCAAAATATTATCCCTTATGGCATTGTGGAATGAAAGTAGGCAAAGTATGCAAGCTTTTTCATTTTATGTTGCCTATGTCTGCCAACACTCAAATTGCAAATACAGATTTGTTAAGGTGTTTCTGCAGTTCTGTGGTGTGCTCCTCCGAACTGAATTTATTATCAAGTTGTAATCCCAGGAATTTAAGACCGTCAACCTCGTATGTTGGTAATCTTTTACGTTCTATTAAAGAGGTGGCTGTTGGTACGTATAGCCCTGCAAGAATCGTCAGAAGGGTCCCCTCTGGAGGAGAGAGCGTTACGGTCTGTGGAATGCTTTTGTGGCGTTCCCCGGGTGATCTCGTCATTCTGGACTGGATCGGCACTAGTCTGTATAGATGTTTGTGGAACATATCTACCACTAAATGCAGTTCCTTTCCCTCAGCACGACGGCGACTACCTGCAGGACGATGCAAACCATCACGCAGCTTTTAACATTTTAATGTTTGTATAATAAGTTGCCATCTCTTTAATCTAAGAATAGATTATCAATGCAGCTAGCCGCTATCTCTGTGTAATGTCTTGTCTGTATAGACGTGTATCTGTTGTCTTTAAGATCCCTTCACCTTCACACATAAGTCTATATAGTAAAGTAATGCCCTCCCAGTTCTTGGCTGATCCATGATAAGACAGGCGAAAAATTAGACTAATGGAGGATTATTACTATTATTTTCATTCACTCTCTCTCTTTCTCTCCGTTATCTATGTATAGTTTTTAATATAAGATTTCATTACGTGATATAGTGATGAAAAGAATCAGCCAAATAGAATCTTTGGTAGAGTCCTTTGTCTTGGTAATCAGTGGCTGGCTTGCTGTAAGTGATCTTTACATTTATTATTTCTGTTAAACACTGCAGTCAGTCGGGAGAATGAATCGTTTGGACAATTTGTTCCTTTTACGAAAGATTGGAAATTCCAGATGTGTACGAAGCCTTTTTGGACGATTTAACACAGACTCAGTGATTGCAGGCTCTCTTCGACACAGCTGAAACTTCCCCACTAATTACAGGGCCAACGTGATCAACAAATGATTCAGAAAAAACTCATTTGTTCATTCACTCCACAACAAAAAAGTCACAAACCTTATTTATAGAGGAAATCGTGTATCAAATCTATCTCCATTACATGTCCAGATCTCCGGTGATTCCACACCTTAATTATGTTCCTTTTACAATCTCTTTCTCTTCAAAACAAACCGCTAGCGGCACAAATGTTAATTGGCTCGCTTTAGCGAGAAGAAAATCAGAATATGTATCTCTCGGAAACACTTCAATCCCTCAACAGATACTCCAGAAGCTGTCCTACTTACCCCTCTAACAACCATGGAGAATGCATATATGCATCCCTGTTATTTCAAAGAATAAATGCACTAGAAAATAGTGTGGCGTTTATGAGATGTCGCCGCATATATTACGAGAAAATCAGATCAGATAACTTTTCCAAAGTGAATGAATGTGGATGGTTTGATTGAAAATGATTAATTGGTGTGTGGTAGAGGGTATTTGCTGTGGGGACATTACAAGCTCACAGTGTACATGTGTGAACCGAAGAGCACCAGAATGAGTTTCTGTACTCCACTGACCACCAAAGTCCCTGGATTTACAGCCGATTGAGAATCTGTGGGACCACCTGGATCGGGCTGTTCACAGTACGGATCTTTGACTGAGAAACTCGGTGCTGCTAGCCACGCCGCTGGAGTCGGCACGGTCCTACGTCCCTGTCACTACTTTCCACAACCCCATCGACTCTCGGCTGCACGTTTCACAGCGATTGGTGCTGCAGATAGTGATTATTTATGCTTTTGACAGATAGTCACATCAATATGACTGGACTGTGTGTTTTTGCTTAGAATAAATATTTGTGGTTGCGAAGATGCATATAACAGAAATTTCTGCGGATATTTAAGTAGTGGTGCCTAAGAACTAGGAATTTTAGTGGCTAAGTGATGTGAGTATAATGAACAGAATGTGTTTGGCAGCAAAAGAGAATGAAGATGGTGTGACGGAAGAACATGTCATCACACACACCGACTCACTGAAATCCTTCAATCTGTTACCAGAGTGTGCAGGACTAAATTAGTGACTGCAGAAATGTTTCAACTTTACTGAAATTCAGAACGTTGTTGGGGAAAAAAGCAAATGAAGAACAGAGGTGGTAGATATGTTGAATTATTTACCACAAGTTTTTTTAAGTGTCATTTTCTACATAAGTTGTCTGTAAATGCCTAACAGGGTGGGGGTTGTTCTGGAAAACGTGTAACTCTCAGGTAATTATGTTTTACCCGGGAAAATCAGGGAAATCTCAGAGAATTTCAGTAATTCTGTAGAATCTTGTGGAATTCTGTGTTTTTAACCTAACATTGGAGCTTAATTTTATTGAGCTTTATCAGTCACGAATTTAAAAATACTTAATTTCATAGTGTTAATCATTTCAATATTAGTCACTATAGATTATCAATGTTTATAAAAACTGCTGCTAAAGTATAGCAGAGAGTAAAGAAAAGTCATTACGTTAGCTGCTCAAACCCCTCCCCACCTGTTACCGTTAACTTCTCAGGAGCCTTTTATGACATATTCTTCCCCCCCTTACAAGGAATTGTCAGAGAATATTTTTCCCAAGTTTGAATAGCTACCCTGTCTAGACCAGGGCCTGTAGCATGCGTAGTTGCGTGTTCTGTGTAGCAGTGTTGTCAGCACTCGCTATTAGGCATGGTGGGAAGCAAAGGGTGTGTTTCAACTGTCGGTTCTGCACAGCCAGTGAGAGAGCAGTGTTTTGCAGCAGTAGACAAAGGAATATTGCAACAACGTCCACTGTCGTAACACAGACAGAAGAACTGTACAAACATTTTGAACACAGGTTAGTAATTTAATTCATCCTGAGCTGTTCGGTCTCAACCCAGCCACAGCCATAAAATTCATGACACATTCAGGATGAAGCGTATATTTGAGACAGCTGAATTAATACGCACTAAAGTAACTGCAACCTCATAATTCATGACATAATTGGAAAAAAGCAGTCAAATCTATGTGATGACAGAGATCATAAATTTAATTTCTTCAAGTGAAACACGCACATTCTAGTCTAATCTAGATCTCGTGTTAAGGTCAGTGTATCACCATCACCAGGATTTTTATAGTCTTCACATTTGTTGGTTTCACCAACTCACAACCAGTTTGTTCCATTCCAACCTAACCACACCCTCATAATTTGTGCCATATTTGTAAAAAAAATAGCTAAATATTTGTGACAACAGCAAAGAGGAGAATGGTTTCAATTTTGGTGCTAGAAATTCATTGCCTGTTTTCTTGGCTCTCATCGATTACTGAAGGTATCGTCCCTGTGACTATGCAAAACTGACGCGTTGCAAATCTGTGGACAGTAAAGAAACACTTATGTAACTGCCTCTGACCTTCTCTTATGTGGACTTTGATGTAAGATGTCAGTTTCTAGTGACAATGTGTAAATAATACAGTAGGCTTTGAAATATATCATGTTTTGTAGGTATAGTAAATAGTAGCTTTCGATAATAACCCTCCTTGAGTTGTTATTAATCCTGATAGTTAGTAGCTTGCTGTAATTTTTTGAAGTAGGACAGCAAGTTTAGAGAACCGATACTGGTGCACTGTGAAGTTCTATACAGATATTGCTGTATGTCTTGAACAAAGACTTATAAACCTGGAAATGTTGCCTTCATAAATTGCATTACAAGGAATTTATGAAGTTGCTAATCTCACAATAGGTTATTAATTAACTTTGTTGATGAAACTCCCTGGCAGATTCCAACTTGTTTGGATAGCTCAGTTGGTAAAGCACATCCCTGCAAAGGCAGAGGATACAGTTTTGATTCCTGACCCAGCACACAGTTTTAATTTACTTTTTATTTTACACTTCTACTTCCATAGGACCAAATTGAGGAGCAAATCTCAGAGGTCATGGAACATGTCAGTACATGAAATTACAAAATTAAAGTAATGACAGATAAAAGAAAATGTTTATGGTTACAAAAAAGACAAGCTATATGTTTAAGTAAATGCAATCGACAATATAATATAGGAATCAGCTTAATTTTTCAAGGAACTCTTTGACAGAATAGAAGGGGTGACCCATGAGCAAACTCTTTAGTTTCAGTTTGAAAGCATGTGGATTACTGCTAAGGTTTTTGAATTCTTGTGGTAGCTTATTGTAAATGGATGCAGCAGTATACTGCGCACCTTTCTGCACAAGAATTGAGGAAGTGCGATCCAAATGCGTATTGGATTTCTGCCTTGTATTAAATGAGTGAAAGCTGCTAATTATTGGGAATAAGCTGATACTGTTAATAGGAAACAAAAGTAAAGAATATATATATATATATATATATATATATATATATATATATATATATATATATTGAGAGGCCAATGTCAGAATAACCAGACTAGTGAACAGGGATTGACAAGAGATTTGTGAACATACACCACTAACTGCCCAAACAGCCTGTTTCTGAGCTAAAAATATCTTTGGAGAATGGGAAGTGTTACCCCAAAATTGGTAACATATGAGATAAGCAAATAAAGATGAAGAAAGTAGACTAATTTTCGTATTGAGTAATCACTTCCTTCAGATACAGTTCCAATAGTAAAAATGGCAGCATTAAGTCTTTGAACAAGATCCTGAACGTGGGCTTTCCTTGATAGTTTACTGTCTATCTGAACACCTAGAAATTTGAAATGTTCAGTGTCACCAATCATGTACCCATTCTGTGAAATTAAAGGTGAGATTTTGTTGAATTGTGTGTTAGAAACTGTAAAAACTGAGTCTTCTGTGATTTGTCGTTAGTATATTTTCTACAAGGCGTAAACTTCCGCCATGAAGTGCACTATTTGAAACCGGGCCAGTGTTGCACACAACATCCTTCACTACGAAGCTAGTGTCTTCAGCAAACAGATATATTTTAGATTCTCCTGTAATACTAGAGGGCATAGCATTTATATAAATAAGGAAAGGAGTGACCCCCACATTGATCCCTGGGGCACCCCCTCCCCCCTCCCCTACACCCCCCCCCCTACACACACACACACAAACACACACACACACACACACACACACACACACACACACACACACACACACCGCCCCATTTTACCATGTCCCACTCAGATCCCACATCACAGCCATTCTCAACACTGTGAATAATGACCTCCTGCTGTCTGTTGTTAAAGTAAGAGGTGAACCAATTATGAGCTCCTCCCCGTATTCTTTAATGGTCCAACATCTGGAGCAGTATTTTGTGACCAACACAATCAAATGCCTTAGTTGAATCAAAAAACATGCCTAGTGTTTGAAAACTTTTGTCTAATCCACCCAGTACCTCATAGTGAAAAGAGAAGAATTCTAAATCCAAACTGTACATTTGATTGCAAATTATGTGATATAAAATGATTAATTATCCTTATATACACAGCCTTTTCAATAACTTTAGCAAACACTGATGGCATAGAAACAGGTCTAAAATTGTTACGTTATCCCTTTGTCCCCTTTTATAAAGTGGCATTACTACTGAGTACTTTAATTGTTCATGAAACAGACCATTCTTAAAGGAAAAATTACAAATATGTCCAAGTGTATGACCAACATGTGCAGTACTTTAATATCTTTCTAGGCACTCCATCATATCCATGAGAGTCCTTAGTCTTCAGGGATTTAATTATTGATTCAGTATCACAGACAGGTATTTCAGATGTCAGTCTTGGAAACGTATTTTCCAAGAGAGTTACATGATTCCCTGCAGAATGTTTTTATTTAATTCACCAGCAGTGCTCAAAAAACGATTATTGAATACTGTACATATTCTGACTTATCAGTAACGGAAATAGATTTATTGCTAACTGACTTTATATTGTTGACCTTGTGCTATTGACCCGACACTTCCTTCACGACTGACCATGTGGTTTTAATTTTATCCTGTGAATTAGCCATTCTATTTGCATACCACTTAATCTTTTGCCTTCCTAATAACATTTTTGAGCACCTTACAGTACTTGTAATGGGCTAATGTAGCTTTTTATGACTTCTTCTAACATTTTGATAGAATTCCCACTTTGTTCTACATGATATCCCCATCCTGCTAGTTAGCCACCCACACTGCCTTTTGCTACTATTACGCTGTTTAGAACATTCAAATTGAAAGCAACTTTCAAAGGGCATGTTAAGTTTGTTAAAGAATGCATTATATTTGTCATCTATGCTAGCCATTCTTGTTTCTTAACGGGGTTTAAAAAACTCTCTGTTGCTGTTGGATTACCTTTCCTGCATAGTTGGTAATTATATGAGACATTTGTTTGGTCTTGTAGTGTTAAAATTTGTGCTTCATGGTCGGAAAGACCATTCACCCATTTACTAAAAGAATGTCCATCTAGTAATGAGGAATGAATAAAAATATTGTCTGTGGCTGTGCTACTGTTCCCTTGCAGCTTGGTTGGAGAAAACAGTCTGCATCACATCATATGAGTTGGGAGATCTACCAACATCCTTTTCCTTGGGCAGTCACATACAAGATTAATGTTGAAGTTACCGCATATAACTAATTTTTGGTACTTCCTATAAAGTGAACCAAGAATCCTCTGTAGCTGGAGTAGAAATGCTCTGAAGTCATAGTTAGGGGTTAGGGGACATATAAACAACAACAGTTAGAAGTTTAGTTTCACTAAATTCAACTGATCCTGCACAACATTCAAATACCTGTTCAGTGCAGTGCCATAAGTCTATGGACTCAAATGGAATACTGCTTTTTACATATATGCCCCCCACCCCCTCCACAAAGAACTCCTTGAAAAACAGCCATCTAATCTCTATTGTGGTAAAGGAAACCTCTGAATTGTCGAACTATTGAAGTGGTGCTCTGATATAGCAAAAATGTCAGATTCAACATCTATAAGCAGTTCACTGACTTTATTTCTAATACTTTTTATTTTTTAATGAAATATCTTAATTCCTTCTCTACTTGGATACCTGACCTCCTCTGAAGATGATTCCTTTGTTAGAGGAACTTCCTTTAAGCAGGTATACCGATCGGCTGACTACTGTCTAACAAAGGTGCAGCTCTAATACCAACTACTACAGGAATTTTTCCACAAGTGATCCCACCACCACTCACCACACTGTCACCTATAAGGTTTGCGACGTTCCCTTTCCATACCTATTGAGGTGCAGGCCACTCCTAGTGAAATCCAATCTCTTGATATTCTCAACAGACATCACTGCAATGTGATCCGTGCCCTCTGCCATCAGTGTCTTCTCCAGCCCCATGTTAACACGTGTAACAGCAACATCAAGGTGAGGCCAATCATGACCCTGAAACAGTTGCGCAAAGTGCACATTAGTGCCACGAGTAGATATCTTTACCAGGTCACCACGTACATCATGTTCCTTGTCCCTATCAAGGCTATACCCTCCTCCACCCACAATCACTACCTTATCCTCTTTTGTAAAATTCCTACATAACTCCCCTGTACTGTCAGTCACGTGAGCCAACTGTGCACTATGCTTCAAAATGCTGGTGACCTGGTACTCACTCCCCATTTCCCAACACTTCCTGCAACTGCTGGCCCACACCTCTACCGTGTGATTTACCTAGCAGCAGAACCTCCTTCTTTCTGTTAGAATTTATGACTGACTTAGGTGTCCTACTGCTGCATGTTTCCCACGCTTACATCTACAAGAGGCTCCTCTCCACTCAGCTCTGACAGTTGGTCAAATCTATTGCATATCCACAACATACAGCTATCTGAATAGCACCTCCTCCTAGGTGCCTTCTTACCAAAAGCCAGTTACACTTTCCCCAGCACCCTTCACCTTCCTCAACCCATCTAGTTCCTCCTTTGTGTCTTGTAACTGCACTTGAAGGGCACAGATCTTATGCTTCTGCTCCTCTATCAACTTATTTATACTTCAGATTCTGTATTCCCAGGAGAGTATTTCGCATGAATGAATGCCCACTGGCTTCTCCACTGCATTCCTCCCACCCGACCCCTTCAAGAAAATACCTTGAACAAATCCCACACCATAACCCACTACTCACAAATCTATGACAAAGCCCACACTTCTCACTCGCGTTAAAATCTTAACAGTTACTGAAAAAGTACCTAAGTTCAGTTACAACAGTTGAACTAGTTAAAGAACTAACAATAGTGGTCTCAAAATTCTCTCTCTTCTAAGAAAGCAATAACTTCCATCAGTACTACTAAATCACAACTAATACCACTAAAACTTCACACAATTTTGTCAGGAAGTTTTCATATCACACTCCATTGCAGAACCAAAATTCATTCTGGGACCATTGTTGAGATTTGATAATACACAATGATTTTACAGCTACGTGAAGAGTTGTACCGAATGAAGTCATTGAAATTAGTTTCTGCGTGTTCTAGGCATCAACCAAGTAACTGTGCTGAACTTCCTCATAGAAATATACACAGAAAATTATTTCAGTTACTGTAATGTGGGTTGCTACTTATTGAGGTATGCGATACTTTCATTGTGAGACTGGGGAATCTGAATTTATTGAGCTGTTTGACATTTTATATGAAAAATCCACATACCCATGTATTGAGGTGTTTACAATATTTGAAGTTTTAAGTGAGACATCTGTATAACTGTGTCTTTTACCTTTTTAATGCTGTAACACTCCTCAGTTTCTTTTTACCCCTTTCTAATTTCAGATACCTGCCTGCTTAGCTGTGAATGGAAGTTCCATCAATGGCGAAGAAGAAGAAGCCAAACTGTTAGAGGTGGTGGAAAAGGTATTTTTCTGAAATCTGACTCTTAGTGTAAACTAAGTTACTCCAGTTGCTATGGAGAGTGTGTTTCATATTATGAAGACTATCCACAAAGCTACCTCTGTTTGACTGTAAATAACATACTGTAATAGTTATACCAAACTTTTTAGAAGAATCTCAAATTTACCAGCTCCCTTAATGAGTTGAAAAACAGTCTAGTCACAATGTGACAGCATCTTCAAATTCATCAAAGTACGGGGGGGGGGGGGGGGGGGGGTGCAAACCACTTCTTCATATCACTTGAAGCCAAGTATGGGTTCAGGGCTGATGTTCAACAACGTCCCGTTTCTGCTGATTCAAAAGTTTTTGTGTTCGCCGCCCCAACACCATTATCTGCTATTTTACATCTGTGTTAGCATAGAAAACTTACCTTTCATCATTGGTGACAATGTCATTCAGTAAATTAATGTTGCATCTGAATGAACACCAGTTATGCACAGAGATTTATGATTCTGGCAAAGGACTTCAGGTACCCAATAAAAACAGAACTTGGAGATTCCCTAATTGTTTGGTAGCCATTTTGCGCAAAACACTCAGAATTCTGGATAACAATTGAGATGTTGTGTAACACTGCTTTTATATGGATTTATTTGTTATTTGACAACTACAAGATAACACAACTTTCTGTCATTGTCAAAATTTGTCCTCCACCTGTCGTGTACATGAAACCATTGGTATACAGCACATTCACTTGTCACATTTGGTCTGTATACAAAGGATTTTGACATTTCTCTGGTAAATGTGGGAAATTAGTCATTTATTACAAATCATTTTGAAATTCTGCTTCGGAAACAGTTAGTTGGGTAAGGAACAGTGAAGAAGGGAATCGAGATGTTGTAATGTTGTTTTATCACAGCTAATTCCAGCATGCTACCCAGATGTCAGGAATCTTAGTTTTTGTTCATTATTTATTGTATGATTGCTCCAATGTTAGGTTAAAAACACAGAATTCCACAAGATTCTACAGAATTACTGAAATTCTCTGAGATTTCCAGGTAAAATGTATTTACCTGAGAATTATAGATTTTCCAGAACAACCACAACCCTACCAACAACTTCTTTAGAAAATTACACTAAAAAAAAACAGCATTTTGCATCACTTGTGGTAAATAAATCAACAATTCTATTGCTCTGTTTTTCATTTGCTATTTTCCCAACAACTGTTCTGAATTTCAGTAAAGTAAAAACATGTCTCTAGTCACTAATTTAGTCCTGCACACTCTGGTAACAGATTGAAGCATTTCAGTGCCCCAGTGTGTGAGATGACGGGTTCTTCCATCACATAATCTTCACTCTCTTCTGCTGCCAAACACATTCTGTTCATTATACCCACATCACGTAGCTGCTCAAATTCCTATTTCTTCAGCACCACTATTTAAATATCCGCAGAGGTTTCTGTCATATGCATCTCCACAACCAGAAATTTTTATTTTATGTACGAGGGTTGACTGAAAAGTAATGCCTACACTCTCTTAATTCTTCAAGGGTTGGCAGCATTGGTATGCGGTAGATACTGGTTTGTTCCGTAGGCTCTTCTCTACAGCTCCAGTTGGCAGGAAGCCTTAGCATTGAACGGTTGTGTTGTTACAGTGTTAAGTATGGAACCCTGCACAGATGGTCGATTAGTGCGATTTAAGCAACGAGCAGTCATGGAATTCTTGACAGCAGAAGGTGTCACCCCAAAGAAGATTCATCAGAGAATGAAAGCAGTTTATGGTGATTGTGTGGATGTGAGTACTGTGCACAGTTGGATGAGTAAGTTTAAAGATGTTGAGGCGGGAACATCTGACTTGCATGACAAACAAAGAGTTGGATGCCCTGTGACAGCAAACACAGAGTTTCACAAGCAAAATGTTGACGGATTGATTCAGGTCAATCATCATATCACTCAGAGAGAAACTGCAAGCACAATCGGCATTTCACAAGAACGTGTGGGTCACATTATAGCTTGCTTGGCTATCGGAAGATTTGTGCACGATGGGTACAGCAGATGCTGACTCGTCAAATGAAAGTGCACAGACTCGAAATTTGCCAGGAACTCCTCTCGTGTTACGAGAATGAAGGTGACGCCTTTCTCCATTCAACTGTGACAGGAGACAAAACATGGGAACACAATTAGAACCAGGACACAAAACATCATTATATGGAATATCGACACAAAGACTCGCCCCAGAAAAAGAAAATCAAGATGCAGCCCTCAGCTGGAAAAACCATGACCACACATTCTAGTGAAATCCGAAAGTGCTTGCAATTTCTCTCTGAGTGATACAATGATTGTCTTGAATCAATCTGTCAACATTTTGCTAGTGAAACTCGGTGGTTGCTGTCACAGGACGTCCAACTCTGTTTGTCATGCAGGTCAGATGTTCCCGTTTCAACATCTTTAAACTTACTCACCCAACTATGAACAGTACTCACATCCACACACTCACCCATAAACTGCTTTCATTCTCTGCTGAATCTCCTTTGTGGTGACACCTTCTGCTGTCAAGAATTCCACGACTGCACGTTGCTTAAATCGCACTGATCGACCGTCTGTGCAGGGTTCCATATTTAACACTGTAACAACACAACCATTCAATGCTAAGGCTTCCCACCAACTGGAGCTGTAGAGAAGAGGCTACAGAACAAGCCAGTATCTGCCGCATACCAATGCTGCCAACTGTTGAGGAGTTACGAAGGTGGAGGCATTACTTTTCAGTCAACCCTCGTAAAAATACACAGTCCAGTCACACTGATGTGACAACTCAGGCGAGTCGGCATTGTATATCACCAAGAATGTCTTTGCACTTCAATTGACAGTACAAGGAATCTCATTATTTTACACCGAAAGATGGATCTGCACACTGTTTACTGTATCATAAGATGCTGAACACTTACAGGAAGTTCAGTTTACAAAGCCACGGCTTTCTTTTTTTTTTTTTTTTTTTTTTTTTTTTTTTTTTTTTTTTTTTTTTTTTTTAAGTCAAATAACACCGAAATGGAAAAGGCATCATTGCATCATTGTCGGTAATGGTAAAGTTAAGAACACCACCACAGAACACTGAAGGACCATGCAGGCAGACTTGTGCACCTACAGAGTTCTTGGTTTCAATGGTAATACTGTCTATTGCTTTATACACTGTTGGGCGGGTACGTCTTCTCCTCCTGTAAAATTGTGGCATCGTCTGTGTGAGCAGTCCAATGATGTTGCTCAAGCAGCTGCGCGAAGACTGAGACCTTCTTACAAAAATCATTACATATATAGACCAAACTGTTGCATCCTTGAGCGCCCCGGTTCACGATGTACGTTTAGCGGTTCTCAAGTGACACAGCCAATCAGAAATATTGTAAGTTCACTGTCTGGGTGTTATCCCATACATGTGCTGTAGGAATGGGAAAGGATGCAACAGGGGCAAAAGCTCCTCAAAGACGCTCGATGGAGTCAAGTAATATATTTTTTGGCAAGTCTCAGGATAACATAGACGATCCAGGGACTTGCACTCTTGGATCTTCTTTTCTCTCTAGTAAGCTGGGCAGTCTGGTGACCGAGGAGAGGGGCGGTCATGACAACTGACACACACAGGTGGCAGAACACAGGGGCTTC
This sequence comes from Schistocerca serialis cubense, assembly GCF_023864345.2. Classification (NCBI taxonomy): domain Eukaryota; kingdom Metazoa; phylum Arthropoda; class Insecta; order Orthoptera; family Acrididae; genus Schistocerca; species Schistocerca serialis. The sequence continues at coordinate 157,868,293 of NC_064648.1, read as the reverse complement.
CTTCATGGAGGGGTATTCACAGTTACCACAAAGAGGGTCCACCATCCAAGGGAAGTCATATGCCCAAAACGCAAGCACCGAAAACACCTCGTGGGTGGTGGGATGTACAGCTTCTCATAACCTTTATCTTCTCTGGGAGGGTATCTTCCTTGAGAGCCAGAATGATGGCACCAGCATCAATGTGCTTGTCTTTATGACTCTTCTGCACACGTTGAACAAAACTGACACCATGTAGCTCCAGATTGCCCTGCATTCTTCATCAGTTTGCAGGATGAGGTCCCTATGAAAAATCACTCCCTGGACCACATTCAGAGACTGGTGAGAGGTAATAGACTAAGACATTGCCAAGACAATCGCAAGCATGAAGAGCTGCAGGGCGGAAGAAGAAGCTTTGATCAAGATGGAGCCCGACCGAATCTTGTGGAGTGACTCTACTTCACCAAACCTTGTCCTCTATATTCTCAACAAAAAAAAAAAAAAAAAAAAAAATGGCTTTCTGGCGATGAATGTGTCCCTCTCCATCCTAGTACAGACGATGTATCAGGGAAAGCAGCCATTGCCAGGAGTTCCTATGCCCCAGGCACACAAACAACGACTTCTTGGCAAAAATGGGAAGGGGACAGCTCAGGTATCAGTAGTGCGATCCCTGCATTGTTAGGTGAGCTCAGCCAGATGGGTGCATACCAGCCCCACCACACACAGTGGCTACACGTGCTGGTGACCCAGTAGGGTGGAGGGGGGGCTACGGCAGCGAAGGAAGAGAGGAAGGAAGGAGGAAGAGGAATCCACGATGTAGATGTTTGGGAGGGAGTTCTTCCCCAAAGGGTTTACACAAAACACAGAAAATGTAGAAATGGAGGTCAAACCCCAATCGGTGATCTAAATGGCAAAAAGGATGAAAGGGAACAGGCTGGATGAAACCAATCTGGAGGCAATACAGGGAACCAAGAGGATAGCCAGGTCGACATAAATCAGAACACGGAAAGAGGGGAAGGATGGGGAAGCAGGAAAGAAGTGAGGGTAGGGAGGGAAGGGCACGGTGAAGGAAATACAGCCAGGGAAGGAAGAATGGACTGTAATAGCTCAGAGCCCTGTGTGCATCAAACACAAACCTATAAAAGAACCGTGAGCTCCGCCCCCAGGGGGAACTTTACTAACACACTTTCTCCAGACAGTTTACATCTATCTTTAAGAATATTTCAGTTCAGCATGTTCAGTATCTCTGTGACATTCTCCCACATATTAAACAAACCTATGACCACTTGTGCTGCCATTCCCTGTATACGTTCAATATTCTCTGTTAGTCCTATTACGTTCAGGTGCCGTACACTTGTGCAAGTTTCAGGAACCGGTCATATGACTGACTTGTAAGCAATCTCCTTCGTACACTGATTGCACTTCACCAGTATTCTACCAATAAATTGATGGCTACCACCTGCTGCTAAAGTATAGCGGAGAGTAAAGAAAAGTCATTACGTTAGCTGCTCAAACCCCTCCCCACCTGTTACCCCCCCCCCCCCCCCCCCCTTACATGGAATTGTCAGAGAAAATTTTTTTCCAAGTTTGAATAGCTACCCTGTCTAGACCAGGGCCTGTGGCGTGCATAGTTGCGTGTTCTGTGTAGCAGTGTTGTCAGCACTCACTATTAGGCATGGTGGGAAGCAAAGGGCGTGTTTCAACTGCCGGTTCTGCACAGCCAGTGAGAGAGCAGTGTTTTGCAGCAGTAGACAAAGGAATATTGCAACAACGTCCACAGTCGTAACACAGTCAGAATAAATGGACAAATATTTTGAACACAGATTAGTCATCCTGTACTGTTCGGTCTCAAACCGACCACAGCCAAAAAATTCATGACACATTCAGGATGAAGCAAATATTTATGACAGCTGAATTAATAAAGCTGTGGTGTTAGGCACTAACGTAACTGCAACCTTATAATTCATGACATATTTGTAAAAAATGTGATGACAGAGATCATAAATTTTTTTCAAGTGAGACACGCATTCTAGTCTAACCTAGATCTTGTGTTAAGGTCAGTGTATCACCACGACCAGGTTTCTTATAGTCTTAACATTTGTTGCATTCCAATCTAACCACACCCTCATCATTTGTGCCATATTTGTAAAAAATAGCTAAATATTTGTGGCAACAGCAAAGAGGAGAAACAAAGCCTTATCAACCTGGAAATGTTGCCTTCATAAATTGCATTACAAGGAATTCACGAGCTTGCTACTCTCACAACAGGTCATTAATTAACTTTGTTGATGAAACTCCCTGGCAGATTCCAACTTGTGTGGATAGTTCAGTTGGGAAAGCGCCTTCCTGCATAAAGCAAAGGATGCAGTTTTAATTCCAGACCCAGCATACAGTTTTAATTTACTTATTATTTTTATTTTATACTTCTACTTCCGTAGGAGCAAATTGAGGAGCAAATCTCCAAGGTAATGGAACATGTCAGTACATGAAATTACAAAATTAAAGTAATAACAGATAAAAGAAAATGTTTATGAATACAAAAAATGACAAGCCATATGTTTAAGTAAATGCAGTCAACAATATAACATAGAAATCAGCTTAATTTTTCAAGGAGCTCTTTGACAGAATAGGAGGAGTTACCCATGAGGAGACTCTTCAGTTTCAATTGGAAAACATGTGGATTACTGCTAAGGTTGTTGAATTCTTGTGGTAACTTACTGAAAATGGATGCAGCAGTATACTGCACACCTTTCTGCTCATGAATCGAGAAAGAGTGATCCAGATGCAAATTTGATTTCTGCCTAGTACAAACACTAGTGGACAGGGGTTGAGAAGAGATTCATGAACTTACACCACTTACTGCCTGAACTGATGGTTTCTGAGCCAAAAATTGTTGAATTGTGTGTTAGAAACTGTAAAAACTGAGTCTTCTGTGATTTGGCATTAGTATATTTTCTACAAGCCATAAACTTCAATCATGAAGTGCACTATTTGAAACCGGGCCAGTGTTGCACACAACATCCTTCACTACAAAGCTAGTATAAATAAGGGAAGGAGTGACCCCCACAGTGATCCTTGGGGCGCCCCCCCCCCCCCCCCCCCCCCCAATTTACCGAGTCCCACCACTCAGACCTCACTGCACAGCCATTCTCAACACTGTGAATAATGACCTTTTGCTGTCTGTTGTTAAAGTATGAGATGAACCAATTGGGAGCTACTTCCCATATTCTTTAATGGTCCAACTTCTGGAGCAGAATTTTGTGATCATCACAATCTAATTCCTTAGTTAGATCAAAAAATATGCCTATCATTTGAAACCTTTTGTTTAATTCATCCAGTACCTCACAGAGAAAAGAGAATACTTCTAAAGCCAAACTCTAGATTTGATCTCAAATTATGTGATATAAAGTAATTAATTATCCTTATATAAACAGCCTTTTCAATAACTTTAGCAAACACTGATGGCATAGAAATAGATCTAAAATTGTCTACATTATCCCTTTCTCCCTTTTTATAAAGCGGCTTTACTGCTGAGTACTTTAATCGTTCAGGAAACTGACCATTCTTAAAGGAACTCCATCGTAACCACGAGAGTCCTTAGTCTTCAGTGATTCAATTATTGATTCAGTATCACAGAGGAGTATTTTGGACGTCAATATCGGAAAGGTTACATGAGTCCCTGTAGAAACTAAGTATTTATTTAATTCACCAGCAATGCTGAGAAAATGATTGTTGAATACTGTACATATTCTGACTTACCAGTAACAGATATATTTTTACTACGAACTGACTTTATATTGTTGACCTAGTATTGTTGACCAGACACTTCCTTCACAAACGACCATATGGTTTTAATTTTATTGTGTGAATTAACTATTCTATTTGCATACCACATACTCTTTGCCTTCCTAGTAACATTTTTAAGCACCTTACAGTACTTGTAATGGACTAATGTAGCTATGTTATGACTTCTTCTAACATTTTGATAGAATTCCCACTTTGTTCTACATGATATCCCCATCCTGCTAGTCAGCCACCCAGACTGCCTTTTATTGCTAGTACCCTGTTTAGAATATTTAAATGGAAAGCAACTCTCAAAGAGCATGGGAAGTGTGTTAAGGAATGCATTTTATTTGTCATCTGTGCTAACAGCACTGTAAACAGCCTCCCATTCTTGCTTCTTAACAGGGTTTAATACACTCTCTGTTGCTGTTGGATTACCTTTCCTGCATAGTTGGTAATTATATGAGACGTTTGTTCAGTCTTTTAGTGTTAAAATTTGTGCATCATGGTCTGAAAGGCCATTCACCCATTTCCTAACAGAATGCCCATCTAGTAATGAAGAATGAATAAAACTACTGTCTGTGGCTGTGCTACTTTTCCCTTACACTTTTGTTGGAAAAAAACAGTCTGCATCAGATCATATGAGTTGGGAGATCTAGCAACATCCTTTTCCTTGCACAATCACATACAAAATTAATATTGAAGTTACCACATATAACTAATTTTTGGTACTTCCTATAAAGTGAACAAGAATCCTCTCTAGCTTGAGCAGAAATGTTCTGAAGTCATAGTTAGGGTTAGTGGGCATATAAACAACTAAATTCAACTGCCCCTGCACAACATTCAAATATCTGTTGACTGTAGTGCCGTGTTAACGCTAAGGACTCAAACGGAATGGTGTCTAATTACGTAAATGGCCACTCCCCCAGTCCAAAAAGAACTCCTTGAAAAACAGCCAGCTAATCTGTATTCTGGTAAAGGAAGCCTCTGAATAGTCAAATTATTAAAGTGGTGCTTTTTTTATACCAGTAATGTCTGATTGAACATTTATAAGCAATTCACTAACTTTATCTGTAATACTTCTTATATATTGATGAAATATGCTAATTCCTTCTGTACTTAGATACCCGACCACTTCTGAAGCTGATTCCTTTGTCAGAGGGACTTCCCTTAAGCAGGTATACCTATCAGCTGAATTGAGTCTAAAAAAATGCAGCTCTAACACCAACTGCTACAGGGATTTTTCCACAAGTGATCCCACCACCACTCACCACACTGTCACCTATAAGGTTTGCGAGGTTCCCTTTCCGTACCTGTTGAGATGCAGGTCATGTCTAGTGAAATCCAATCTCTTGATATTCTCAACAGACATCACTGCAATGTGATCTGTGCCCTCTGCCATCAGTGTCTTCTCCAGCCCCATGTTAACACGTGTAACAGCAACATCAAGGTGAGGCCAATCATGACCCTGAAACAGTTGCACAAAGTGCACATTAGTGCCACCAGGTTGAGTAGATATCTTTACCAGGTCACCACTTACATCATGTTCCTTGTCCCTATCAAGGCTATACCATCCTCCACCCACAATCACTACCTTATCCTCTTTTGTAAAATTCCTACATAACTCCCCTGTACTGTCAGTCACTTGAGCAAACTGTGCACTATGCTTCACAATGCTGATGACCTGGTACTCACTCCCCATTCCCCAACACATCCTGCAACTGCTGGCCCACACCTCTACCGTGTGATTTACCTAGCAGCAGAACCTCCTTCTTTCTGTTAGAATTTATGACTGACTTAGGTGTCCTACTGCTGCATGTTTCCCACGCTTACATCTACAAGAGGCTCCTCTCCACTCAGCTCTGACAGTTGGTCAAATCTATTGCATATCCACAACATACAGCTATCTGAATAGCACGTCCTCCTAGGTGCGTTCTTACCAACAGCCAGTTACAGTTTCCCCAGCACCCTTCACCTTCGTCAACCCATCTAGTTCCTCCTTTGTGTCTTCTAACTGCACTTGAAGGGCACAGATCTTATGCTCCTGCTCCTCTATCAACTTATTTATACTTCAGATTCTGTATTCCCAGGAGAGTATTTCGCATGAATGAATGCCCACTGGCTTCTCCACTGCATTCCTCCCACCCGCCCCCTTCAAGAAAATACCTTGAACAAATCCCACACCGTAACCCACTACTCACAAACCTGTGACGATGCCCACACTTGTCACGCAAAATAAAATTTTAAGTTACTGAAAAAAATAAACGTCTACATTACCTAAGTTCAGTTACAACAGTAGAACTATTCAAAGATCTCTTGTTAGTGATCTCGAAATTCTCTCTCTTCTAAGAAAGCAACAACTTCTATCAGTACTACTAAACAACAACTAATACCAATACCACCAAAACTTCACACAGTTTTGAAGCTAAAACCAAACATACAAGCTGCCACTGGAACATCCAATGAAATTAATACAGTGAATGAAAATTTTACTGAAATATTTCACTAGGAACCATAAAAAGTCAGCTAAATACTACTGCCAGGAAGTTTCCATATCACACTCCACTGCAGAAACAAAATTCATTCTGTGACCGTTGTTGGTATTTGATATTACACCAGTGATTTTACAGCTACATGAAAAGCTGTCTCAAACGAAGTCATTGAAATTAGTTTGTGCATGTTCTAGGCGTGAATCAAGTAACTGTGCTGAATTTCCTCATAGAAGTATATGCCGAAAATTATTTCAGTTTCTGCAGTGTGAGTCACTGCTTATTGAGGTATGCGATACTTTCATTGTGAGACTGGGGAATCTGAATTTATTGAGCTGTTTGAAGTTTTATAGGAAAAATCCACATAACTGTATTTTGATACATTTACACTGTTTGAAGTTTTAAGGGAGACATCAGTATAATTGTCTCTCTTACATTTTTAATGCTGTAGCACTTCTCAGTTTCTTTTTACCCCTTTCTAATTTCAGATACCTGCATGCTTATCTGTGAATGGAAGTTCCATCAATGGCGAAGAAGAAGAAGCCAAAGTGTCAGAGGTGGAGGAAAAGGTATTTTTCTGAAATCTGACTCTTAGTGTAAACTAAGTTACCCCAGTTGCCATGCCATCTCTATGGAGAGTCTGTTTCATATTATGAAGACTATCCACAAAGCAACCTCTTTTTTACTGTAAATAACGTACTGTAATAGTTATACTAAACATTTTAGAAGAATCTCAAATTTATCAGCTCCCGTAATGAGTTGAAAAACTCTCTCGTCATAACATCCTGTCACCTGAGCTTGCAGCCACAATGGCAGCATCAAAGTAGTGCGGGGTGCAAACTACTTTTTCATATCACTTGAAGCCAAGTATGGGTTCAGGGCTGGTGTTCAAATACGTCCCATTTGTGCTGATGCAAAAATTTGTGTGTTCGCTGCCCCATCACCTTTAACAGCTATTTTACATCTGTGTTAGCATAGAAAACTTGCCTTTCATCACTGATGACAGTGTCATTCAGAAGTTAATGCCTGCATCTTACGGAACACCAATTATGCACAGAGATTTATGGTTCTGCCAAAGGACTACAGGTACCCAATAAAAACAGAACTTGGAGGTTCTCTAATTGTTTGGTCACCATCTCGCGCAAAACAATTGAGATGTTGTGAAACACTGGTTTTTATATGGATTTATTCATTTGTTGACAACTACTAGATAACGGAGGTTTGTCATGGTGAAAATTTTTCCTCCATCTTTCGTGCACATTAAACCATTGGTATACAGCATATTCACTTGTCGCATTTGATCTGTATACACAGGATTATGACTTCCTCTAGAAAAAGTGGGAAATTAGTCATTTGTTACAAATCACTTTGAGATTCTGCTTCGGAAACAATCAGTTGGGTAAGGAACAGTGAAGATGGGCATTGAGATGTTGTAATGTTGTTTTATCACAGCTAATTCCAGCAAGCTACCCAGATGTCAGGAATCTTAGTTTTTGTTCATTATTTATTGTATGATTGCATCTCTTGGCTCTGAGAATTTGTCATGGAGTTATGTATTTGTCGTTCATAAAAGAGCAAAAGTAAATTTTAATTTTATGGAAAGTGTAAATAAGGTAAATATTCGAATACACATGTCAGATCAGCACCGAATGTTCAGTCTTCAGTTCTTTTCCGGTAGTTTCAGTACTAGGATGTATTTTGTCAACTTTCGTGTAGTGTGTGGCTCAAATTAATGTTGTAAGAATGTCAGTTTTTCAACGTGATGTGACATGTTATTGTTATCAAAGTTTTCTGACATTACATTCTAGTGACAACAGTTTGCAGCATCTTTATACAAAAATTTCTAAATGTGTGATGTTTTCGGACAGTGGTGACATGTTGGTAATAAAGAAATTTCCAGGAGTGTTGTTAAAACTTTAAATCTTGGCTGAACTTGGAATCTGTGTTACTAAATTGGTAACCCGGTTCATGGTGCACATTCTCAGTTTGAGGTTGCCTATCTAATGGTGTCTAGGGCAACAAAAATTTGATTCTTAATATTTCATGTAATTACAACTGACCAAATTCAAAATGCTTTGATAATGAGAGTATTTAGCTACTTCCGATAACTTCTAATATAATTTTGAACCTTTTCTAAACATCGTTTGTTTACTTGCTCGACATAAAATAAGTAACTCATTACTTCATTTGTAAAGTAATCAGCAGTGTGAAGCTGTTTGTATCTGGTAGTTTGATTCTTTAAAGAAACACGCTTTACTAGAGATCACTAATAGGTGATGTGGAAAACTTAAATTTCTTTTGTGGCCATGAAAACTAGTTCCTTTACTAAGAACACCCAGGAGAAATGCCACAATGTAATCATCGTATCCCTAAAAGATGTATGAAATAAGTATTATTGTCAATGGTATTGAGAAACTGCTGAAATCGTTAAATTTTAACATAGATTCAGGTCCCCATGGAATCCCTTTTAGATTCTCTACGGGATTTGCAGTTGAGTTAGTCCCTCTTTTAACTGTAATCTCTTGTAGGTCCCTCGAACAAAAAACCGTGCCCAGTTTTAAAAAAAGGCACAGGTTACATCCTTCTACTAGAAAAGTAGTAGAAGTGATCCACAAAACTATATTCCAATATATTTGGCATTGATTTGTTGTTGTATCTTAGAACATGTTGTGAACCCAAACATAATGAGGTATCTTGAACAAAATTACCTCCTCAATTCCAAAAAGCATAATACCAAAAACATTGATCACATTTTTCTCACATGGCGTTCTGAAAGCTTTGGCTCAAGGCAGCCAGGTAAATGCAGTATTTCTTGATTTTCAAAAAGCATTGTGTTGCAACCCTTGCTGTTCATATTGTATATTAATGACCTTGCAGACAATAGTCCAATCAGGATTTTTTCAGGTGATGCAGTTATCTGTAATGAAATACTGTCTGAGAGAAGCTGCATAAATATTCAATAAGTTCTTGATAATATTTCAACATGGTGCAGAGATTGGCAACTTATTCTAAATGTTCATAAATGTAAAACTTGACACTTCCCAAACAAAAAAAAGTAGTATCCTATGAATATAATGTCAGTGAGTCACTGTTGGAATCAGCCAACTCATACAAATACCTGGGGTAAAATGTTGTAGGGATGTGAAATGGAATGATCACATAGGTTGTCATGGGTAAAGCAGGTGGTAGACATCAATTTATTGGTAGAATACTGGTGAAGTGCAATCAGTGTACAAAGGAGATTGCTTACAAATCAGTCATATGACCGGTTCCTGAAACTTGCACAAGTGTACGGCACCTGAACGTAATAGGTCTTAACAGAGAATATTGAACGTATACAGAGAATGGCAGCACAAGTGGTCATAGGTTTGTTTAATATGTGGGAGAATGTCACAGAGATACTGAACATGCTGAACTGAAATATTCTTAATGATAGATGTAAACTGTCTGGAGAAAGTGTGTTAGTAAAGTTCCCCCTGGGGGCGGAGCTCACGGTTCTTTTATAGGTTTGTGTTTGATGCACACAGGGCTCTGAGCTGTTACAGTCCATTCTTCCTTCCCTGGCTGTATTTCCTTCACAATGCCCTTCCCTCCCTATCCTCACTTCTTTCCTGCTTCCCCATCCTTCCCCTCTTTCCGTGTTCTGATTTATGTCGACCTGGCTATCCTCTTGGTTCCCTGTATTGCCTCCAGATTAGTTTCATCCAGCCTGTTCCCTTTCATCCTTTTTGCCATTTAGATCACCGATTGGGGTTTGACCTCCATTTCTACATTTTCTGTTTTTTGTGTAAACCCTTTGGGAAGAACTCCCTCCCAAACATCTACATTGTGGATTCCTCTTCCTCCTTCCTTCCTCTCTTCCTTTGCTGCCGTAGCCCCCCTCCACCCTACTGGGTCACCAGCACGTGTAGCCGCTGTGTGTGGTGGGGCAGGTATGCACCCATCTGGCTGAGCCCACCTAACAATGCAGGGATCGCACTACTGATACCTGAGCTGTCCCCTTCCCATTTATGCCAAGAAACGTTGCTTGTGTGCCTGGGGTATAGGAACTCCTGGCAATGGCTGCTTTCCCTGATACCTCGTCTGTACTAGGATGGAGAGGGACACATTCATCGCCAGAAAGCCATTTTTTTTTTTTTTGTTGGGAATATAGAGGACAAGGTTTGGTGAAGTGGAGTCACTCCAAAAGATTCGGTCGGGCTCCTTCTTGATCAAAGCTTCTTCTTCCGCCCTGCAGCTCTTCATGCTTGCGATTGTCTTGGCAATGTCTTAGTCTATTACCTCTCACCAGTCTCTGAATGTGGTCCAGGGAGTGATTTTTCATAGGGACCTCATCCTGCAAACTGATGAAGAATGCAGGGCAATCTGGAGCTACACGGTGTCAGTTTTGTTCAATGTGTGCAGAAGAGTCGTAAAGACAAGCACATTGATGCTGGTGCCTTCATTCTGGCTCTCAAGGAAGATACCCTCCCAGATAAGATAAAGGTTATGAGAAGCTGTACGTCCCACCACCCATGAGGTGTTTTCGGTGCTTGCGTTTTGGGCATATGTCTTCCTGCTGGATGGTGGACCCTCTTTGTGGTAACTGTGAATACCCACTGCGTGAAGGAAGCCCCTGTGTTCTGCCACCTGTGTGTGTCAGTTGTCATGACCGCCCCTCTCCTTGGTCACCAGATTGCCCAGCTTACTAGAGAGAAAAGAAGACCCAAGAGTACAAGTTCCTGGATAGTCTATGTTGTGCTGAGACTTGCCAAAAATATATATCTTACTCCTTCTAGCATTGTTGAGGAGCTTTTGCCCCTGTTGCATCCTTTCCCCCTCCTACCCCTTCCTTACCCCAGCCCCATCCCTTTCTCCTCTCCCTTCCCCCCCCCCCCCCCCTACCCATCATCCTCCGGGTTCCCATTCCTTCTCCTTTGGGAACTGCTCCCTCTCTCTGGTCGAAATAGTGCCCCTCTTCTTTGGCACCTGCCGGTGATCGGGCTTCCCCTGGGACTCCCTCCCCCCTTCCCCCTTCCTGTAACGTCTGATGTCAGAAGCCTACTATGACACTTAACAACAATATACACAATCTGTGCGTCCCATCGTCCCATGGTCTCCTGCGCTCTCGCAGTTTTGGGCGTTATAGAAGCCTGCTCTCCCTCATTGCCCTGTCCTCCTCCACTTCTGATAGAGAAGTAGTATAAGAAGAAAAATAAGAAACAACATAAGTCCGAGGACAAGATCACCCTGGTGGCCCCAGAGTTGTCATCTCGCCCCTCACAGTTGAGCCTGATGTTTTATCTGTGGATGTCACCCTATCCTTGTCGGTGAAGACCAGCGACTGAGTGAAACGACCTCCCCTTGGCTTCTTTATGTCTAACCTGGACTCTCACCACACGATATTTCAGTGGAATTGCATTGGATATTATTGTCACCTACAGGAAATACAACAGCTTGTTTCCTATTGTTCTGCTTTCTTCTGTGATGACCACTCTCCAACATTTTATAGTTATTGGGCATTTTGTCGGAACCGTGTCGGTCCCGAGATAGCATCTGAAGGGTCTGCACTTTGGTTCGCACCGATGTCATTAGTGACTGGATCCCCCTTCGCACTAATGTGTAAGCAGTAGTGGTTAGAGTGCAAACAGCCCCAGCATTCACTGTTTGCAATGTCTACCTCCCTCCAGGCAGTCTACTTCCTTACATTGAATACAGCAACTCCCGTCCCCTATGTCCTCCTCGAGGACTTCCGTGCACAACATCCCATGTGGGAGAGTGCCACTTCGACAGATGGGGATCTTCTAATTGACTAACTTGACTAACTTAATACAGACGTTGATTTGTGTCTCTCAGTGAGGGTTCCGCGACCCACTTCAGTGCCGCTCGTGGCACATATACTGCTATCGATCTCATAACCTCCTTCTCTGCTCTCGTGACTTCCCTATCACCCCATAATGATCTTTGGGACAGTAAACACGTTCTGGTGAATCAGTCAGTCCCCTGCCACCATTGTTGCGCATTTGCATGGCCAGTTGTCCTTTATATACATCTGCTGTGCACTTAGACGCCCCTCTGTCGAATTGCATTGATGTGGTAGTGCAGGGTCTCTCTACCACTATTTTTCATGCTGCTGCCGCTGCTATCCTCCTATCCACCGGTTCCCTTTGTTGTCGATCGGTAGCGTGGTGGACCGAGGTCGTAGCGGTCGCTGTCCAGGACTGCTGACACGTGCTTTAGTGATTTAAACAACACCCTTCGCAGACCGACCTCCTCGCTTTTAAGTGTTAAGCAGGAATGATAGGAGTGCTATGTTTCCTCCGTGGGGATGTATGCCTTCTCATTACAGGTTTGGTGCAAGCTCCATTGTATTCTGTTCCATCCGTGACGATCAACTGTCCAGGATCTTATCCTTCAGGTTGCTCCGTGTACTGCTCCATTGGTCTATGCAATACACCTTGTGACACACTGCAACAGCATTGGCGTTCTCCCCCTTCCTGCTACATTTTTCCGGCAGAAATGCTGAGTTGAACAGACTCCCCTCTGTTTGAACCCCCACCAGGGAGAACCCTTCACTGAATGGGAATTCTTGCAGGCTTTATCTCTTCACGTGACATGCCTCCAGCTGTGAATTCCATCCACAACCTGGACTCCACTCAGAGGCAATATCTGCTTAGGGTCTTCAGCCACATTTGGCTCACAGGTGCCTTGCCCTTGCAATGGCGAGACAGTGTAGTTATCCCTGTCCTTAAACTCGGGAAGAACTCGACATCTTGCGACGGCTACCGCCTGATTAGCCTAACGATTGTACTTTGTAAACTGCTCGAGATGATGGTTAGCTTCCGTTTATGTCTGGTACCGTATTTACTCGAATCTAAGCCGCACCTGAAAAATGAGACTCGAAATCAAGGAAAAGAAAATTTCACGAATCTAAGCCGCATCTGAAATTTGAGACTCGAAATTCGAGGGGAGAGAACAGTTTTAGGCCGCACCTTCAAATCGAAACAAAGTTGGTCCATTGTAATATGAGACACAATTTAGGTCGAATGAATGACGATACAGCTACAGTAGTTTGGTTCGAGTCGTACGCTTAGCAGTTAAGCTTTACCAGGTAGCCATTGCTATGCGTCAGGTGCTCCATCCGTATTTATACAGGTACCCTTCCTTTTTCGCGTACTTCATCTGGTTTGAATTGATTGTTTATTTTTCTTTGATCTGATAAATGCCGTTCTCTTTGTTGTAGGTATTTACGTCACTCTAAGCTGAAAATGCATTACTGTACTGTGTCATGCATTGTTTGATGCATTCTGATAATGAGTGTTTACGACCTGTCTCTGTTCGCGGCATGGCTTGCTCCTGTGCACGCTACTGCCGCTTACAACTAAAAAAAAGAGGGGGGGGGGGGGGGGGGAAATCGTCTCAGTAGCAAAACAATGGCAAGAGACTGCTATTTGCTGTTACCTACACTCCTGCTTTCTTTGATAATGATCAACAAGAACCAAATAATAGACAGCATATGATAGAAGATGTTCTGAATGAGAGTTAGGCGAAAATTTTTCTCCTTTTGAAAATCTTCGCAGATGCCTCTTTGGTACATTATATTCTGCACTGAAATTAGTCATCTTAGATTTAAAAATCTAGTCAATTGCCGTGCTTCATTTCTGACTGTATCACTATTAGGCAAAAGAATAATACGAATATAAACATGGGATGATATCTATATTTTTCCGCGTTTGCTGTTGTCTCACTCTAGTTTCGTAGTTTATTAGGCAGACAGGATTTAAATGAGTTGGCAGAAAACACGAAAGAATACATGACAAAATGTTTATATTTGTATTATTCTTACGGTGAAGAGAATACTGCATGCGATTCACAATTCATAAAAGTTCCTATAAGGAACCATCTCTTTTCACATGTAGGAAAAAATTCAGAACGTAGAGTTGGCCATATTGGCAAACTACCCAAACAGTCTTGCCAGTTGGATTTTCGTAGTACATTGAAATGCTGCTACATTCGAAGATGCACAATACGGAATTTGTATTTGCTTCGTTGGATAATGTATGAAAATGCAGTGGTCAAAACTCGGGGCGGAGAAAAAAGCTCGTCTTCCACCTTTTTTTAAATTTATTTACTGACGCAGAGGATTTGGCGCCAGTATTTATCTCTGTGCCTGCAAAGCGTGCCTGTGTAGCGCTACATATATTGGATGGCAGAAGTTAGTTGTGCCGGCACCTACCAACATTTTCCAGAACTTCCGCTTACTTCGCACTCAATTCTAAGCCGCAGGCGTTTTTTTGGATTACAAAAACTGGAAAAAAAGTGCGGCTTAGATTCGAGTAAATACGGTACTCGTATCTCAGGACCTTTTGTCCCCGTATCAGTGTGGCTTCCGGGAAGGGTCTCCAACTGATCATTTACTCAGTCTCCCATGGCTTCCAGTTTTCTACCTCCAAAACCCAGGTTATGCATTTTTCATCGACCCACAGCACACCTTGATCCAGAACTTTATTTAGGTGACCAGCTCCTAGATGTAGTGCAGTCCCTTTTCTTGGGCCTTATTTTTGATAAGATGCTGATGTTGGGTCCCCATATCCACCACCTGAAGACTACCGTATTTACTCGAATCTAAGCCGCACTTTTTTCCGGTTTTTGTTATCCAAAAAACCGCCTGCGGCTTAGAATCAAGTGCAAAGTAAGCGGAAGTTCTGAAATATGTTGGTAGGTGCCGCCACAACTAACTTCAGCCGTCGAATATATGTAGCGCTACACAGGCATGCTTTGCAGGCACAAAGATAAATTTTGGCGCGTCAGTAAATAAATTAAAAAAAAGGTGGAAGACGAGCTTTTTTCTCTGCCCTGATTTTCGACCACTGCATTTTCATACATTATCCAACGAAGTAAATACAAATTCCGTATTGTTCATCTTCGAATGTAGCAGCATTTCAATATACTACGAAAATCCGACTGGCAAGACTGTTTGGAATGTTTGTCAATATGGCCAACTCTACGTTCTGATTTTTTTCCTACCTGTGAGAAGAGATGGTTGCTAATTGGAACTTTTATGAATTGTGAATCACTTGCAGTATTCTCTTCACCATAAGAATAATACGAATATAAACATTTTGCCATGTATTCTTTCGTGTTTGCTGCTATCTCATTTAAATCCTGTCTGCCTAATAAACTACGAAACTAGAGTGAGACAACAGCAAACGCGGAAAAATATAGATATCATCCCATGTTTATATTCGTATTATTCTTATGCCTAATAGTGATACAGTCAGAAATGAAGCACGGCAATTGACTAGATTTTTAAATCTAATATGACTAATTTCAGTGCAGAATATAATGTACCAAAGAGGCATCTGCGAAGATTTTCAAAAGGAGAAAAATTTTCGCCTAACTCTCATTCAGAACATCTTCTATCATATGCTGTCTATTATTTGGTTCTTGTTGATCATTATCAAAGAAAGCAGCAGTGTAAGTAACAACAAATAGCAGTCTCTTGCCATTGTTTCGCTAATGAGACGATTCCTCTCTTTTTTGTTTTCTTAATTGTAAGCGGCGGTAGCGTGCACAAAATCAAGCCATGCCGCGAGCGGTGACAGTTCGTAAACACGCACTATCAGAATGCAACAAACAATGCATGACACAGTACAGGAATGCATTTTCAGCTTAGAGTGACGTAAACACCTATTACAAAGAAAACGGCACTTATCAGATCAAAGAAAAATAAGCAATCGATTCAAACCAGACGAAGCACGTGAAGAAGGAAGGGTACGCATATAAATATGGATGGAGCGCCTGATGCATAGCATGGCTACCTGGTAAAGCTTAACTGCTAAGCTTACGACTCGAACCAAACTACTGTAGGTGTATCGTCATTCATTCAATCTAAATTGTGTCTCATATTACAATGGACCAACTTTGTTTCGATTTGGAGGTATGGCCTAAAACTTTTCTCTGCCCTTGAATTTCGAGTCTCAAATTTCAGGTGCGGCTTAAATTCGGGAAATTTTTTTTTTTTTTTTTCCTTTATTTCGGGACTCGTTTTTCAGGTGCGGCTTGGATTCGAGTAAATATGGTACATGTATGCGGAACCTTAATGCTCTCCACCTCCTGGTTCACACATCGGGGGGGGGGGGGGGGGGGGCGACGACAGACCGTGCTACTCTTCTCCATCTTTACTGTGCTCTGGTTTTGTCCAAACTAGATTGTGCTAGTCAGGTTTACAGTTCAGTGGCTCCTTCCACTCTGAAAATACTTGACCCTGTTCACCATTGTGGAGTGCATCTTGCTATTGACAGTCTCCTCACAGAAGTGGGGATTCCCTCTCTACAAATATGATGGAGCCAGCTCCTGGTTTCTTACGCCATCACCATTCACCAATTCCCTGGCCATCCCGTATACCCTGCTCTCTTTGCAAATGAGGGACGTCTCCTTCCTGATAACTGGCCACGGGTGAGGTTGGCAGTTTCAATGTGTCTCACTTCCCTCTTTCGGGATCTCTATGCCCGCTCTCTGGAATGCCCCTGTGTTGTAACAGTCACCACCCAGAAACCATACAATATTTGCAAAAAATGTCAACAGTTTTGAAGTTTTTTGCCACTGAAATCTGTATTACACAGTGGATTTCTTGTTTGGCAGGATCTTCAGTAGTGTAACACTCATTTCGAAGTTTTAATATTGATATCCTTTCAACATACAAGGCATGTTCTAAAACTAAGGTCTGGTGACTAACATTTAACTGACTGTAGGTCTGAATGAAGTTTCACACATGCAGCCCTGTATACTGACTCTTTAGGAAACAACTGCAATGTTCGTTTGATTCAGTATCATTTGCCAGTTGATGAGAGCAGATCACAATGGCCAAGACAATTGTAGATTCCGCCATTTGTGAAGTGCGGGAGGTGCTAAGATTTTTGCTGGCGAAAGGATCTTAAGCTGCTGAAATATGTCGTGAGTTGTGCCTACTACACGAACCTGAAAAATTGGTGACAAACACGTTCAAAAATGGTGTCAATAATTTCAAATTTGCTGTACGGATGTCCATGATGAGCAGTATTTATACTAGCAACATTGTTGATAAAAGTGAACTGAAAACTTCTAAGCAATCAGCGATTGATGATTATTTATCTGGCTAATGAATTCCAAAATGTTGCTTGAATCGCAGTTTACAGAATTGACACTGAACAGCTTGGATATCACAAACTGTGTGAGCGAGGTTCCAAAAATGCTCACTGATCAGCACAAAAAGCAGAGAAAACACAGTACAGTCAGTTTTTGGAGCACTATAGACAAGGAGGAGATGAATTTGTTTCCCACATTGTTACGACCGACAAGATATGGATATCGTACACCAGTGCAGAATCAAAGCAAACCAAATAAGTTTAAGCAATCTGTGTTCTCGAATTGAAAAGTGATTGCTATCATTTTTTGGGGAAAAAAGAGCATCCTTTTGATTGATTTCATGTACCATGGGTCAATAGCAGCTGATGTATTCTGTGAAATGCTGACCGAACTGAGACATGCAATCCATAATCGATGCAGTGGGAAAATGTCGTGTGGTTTAATCCTCCATTACAATAATGCACACCTTCACACACTGCCAGAACCAAGGAGAAGATTCAAGATTTTTGTTGTGAACATTTTGAGCATCCTCTATACAGTCATGACCTTGTACCAAGTGACTATTTCTTCTTTTTGCATTTGAAGAAGTGGCTGGATGGGTAACAAATGACGAACTCAAGACTGGTGTTACCAACTTATTCAGTGGCCAGTTGAAGACTCCTGTGAGAGAGGTTAAAGAAGCTGGTGCAGTGTTACAGAAAGTTTAGAGATGTAAATGGCAATTATGTGGGAAAGTAAAGTTGATATATAGTAAAATATTATTGTTGATGAAAACCTTTCCTAATGAGCTGAATTTTTTAATGCCAAATGTACCCTAGTTTTTGAATACACTTTGTTTATTCAAAATTATTAATTTGAGGAACAACGTAGGAAGCTGATATTTGTAGCGCAAAATCTATATAAATTCAGCCCATGTCAGTGATGCATGCAGCAAATGTTGAATATAAGGGATCATTAGTTACTTTTGAATGAGCTGTTACTGGGTATTTATAAAAGAACAACAATACAATCTTTCTTAAGATTTATGCTTCAATATGCAAGGCAAAAAATAATACAGCCTTTTCCAAGTTAGTGTGAAATAATGTGACAAATGGATCCATACAGGGCATTTGTATTTTATAAAAGTATAACAGTGTTTACATTATAGATTTTTGATTATTTAATCTCTGCTTTTTCCTATAAAATCATGTTTTATGTTAGAATCCTAAGTGAACCAGCTTAAAATTTAAGTTTTGTACATTGGTTTTAGTTATTAATTATTCTGCTAATATCAGACTTCAAAGCTTGCCTACATAAATTTAGAAGTACAATGTCAATCTACATTCATAGTCATTATTAGTTTTTGTGAAAGAAGCAAACTGTATCTGAAATTTTTGATTATGTGATGTAAACAGTGGAATGTCCTGTACTTTTGTATTTTTATCTAACATTATTAACTTTGCCACATGTGAAATGTAATTCCAGAATTATGCAAAATTCTCTTATTAGCAATCAGTAGTGTCAGCTTTCTACCAAAAATTGTCATTGCCAAATAAAAGAAACAACCAGGAAGTCAATCGGTAAATTGAAAAGATACGTATGTATCAGGTGCTTCACTGATTCAGAGTAGTGAATATTCCACTACTGTTCTGCTGTTGTGGTTAAAGTTCAGTGGATACGGTAAGTGAATGAGAAGCAATGTAGTGTGGCTTCCACGCTGAGCTTAGTGACCAGAGTAAATGTAGTGACTGTTCTGTCCCCCTCACTGCTTCTCGTGCTAGATTGAAATGGAGGTTACTTTCAGGATAGCCCTCGTAATTTCTACAGATTATTATTATATGTTTAACAACTGAAAATTATGCATCTGTTGCACTTCTTATTTATGACGTACGTCTGTATTTTAACTTCTCATTTAAGGAACAGCAGCGTGGAAAAAGACAGCGGAGTGGAGCTCAGAAGCGCAAATTGAGAATGCAGCGGGCACTGGCAGCAGGAGAGAAGGTGATTCCCAGATCTGAACGATCGCAGAGAGGGAGAGCTCCGGCTAAGGTAGCTCCAAACTCCAGGCCCGTGGGTGCGACGAATGGCAAACTGGAGGTGTCTCCAGGAGAGGAAGCCGATCATTCGGAACCGGGGCAAAACCCGAGCGACGGCCCCACGTCTCCGTGCGGGGACCCGACGACCTCCGTGAGGATGGCCGTCGTCTGCAGAGGGTTCCCGTCGGTTAAGATCACCGAGGAGCAGCACGATGCGCTGCAGGATGCCCTGCTCGACAGGATCGAGCTGTCCGGTGGCACGCAGCCGTTGCAGTTCCTGTCTGCTCGGTGCACCGACGGGGCCTCGTATTTCATTTGCGCCAACAAGTGGACGGCGGTGTGGCTGGAGGAGACGATACCCGACATCAGCCCGTGGGGAGGTGCCAGGCTGAAGGTCGGGCCTGCCAACGCCGTGATGCGGCTGGCGAAGGTTCTCGTCTGGATCCCGAAACCTGCGAGCAAGAAGGGTACCCCCGAGATTCTGGCACTTCTGCAGAAGCAGAATATAGGCGTGCCATCTGCAGAATGGAAGGCCGTCAGCAGGAAAGATGCGGACGATGGCACGTCGCTGGTTCTCGTTATCGACGAGAAGTCTTACCGGGCACTGAGGGGGTACAAATTTAAACTCTATCTCGGTATGGGGCAAGTGTCCTTCAAGATCCTCGCGAGACCACCAGGATTCAATTGAATTAGTCTCTCCCCACCCCTACCCCCACCCCCCTTCCCCGTGAGGGGGCAGTTCAGCGACTTCGCACACGCGATCGGTGGCTGAGAAACGTTTCTCGGCACCACTTTGAGGAATTGAGACTCGGGATTGTGATCCTCAGGCATGCAGAGAGTAAGGAACTGTGTAGGTGGGTGTCCAGCTGTAAATCTATATATTTTCTGACACGTGGAGGCATTGGAGTGTTAACTGATTTGCTTTGTGGAATTACACCAGCTTTGGTCACACAGTCATGGCTGGACTTTGGTTCCACACACCTAGTGCATACACCTTCTGGCAGAGCTCATTATGTGCTTCAGGCTGGTCTAACCTGGAACTGTTGATTGAGACTATGATACATTGCTCTGTGCTGTAGACAGTCATTATTTGAGAGTTACCAACTGTAATTTGTTAAGATTACTTCTCAATTGTAGCATGTACCGTGTTGAGAGGATAAAATCCTCATGTATAATTCGGGGAAAGAAAGTTTACCTCAGACTGCATTTAATGTTCTTCATTTTATTTTGCCATCACCAATTTCAAGGCTTTCAGCCTCATCATCAGATGTATTTAGTATAAATACATACATCAAATTGATATGTTGTATGTATATTATATGACTGTCTTGTCAACATAATTTTTCCTACAAAAGCTTGCCCTATCAAATGGTGGAAAGCTATAATATATGTGTGCACTGTCTAACCATTTGACAGCTATGAGCGAGACTTTGTAGCTGTGCTTCAAGTCCTTCATTACTACACTCATTGCAGTGTTCTGGGTGCTGAGTACTTCTGACTTGCTCATCGTTTCTCAGCTTGCTTTGTTCTTCCAGTCTTCGAACAGGCACTGGGAGAGTTAAGTTAGAAGTTATTTATAATTTTACTGGTAACAACACTGCAGCCGCACAGATGCAGTGACGCAGAATCGCCAGAAGTCACAGGATGTACATTGCAGTGTAATCTGTTAAATGTCCAGCAAACTATGAAGTGAAGTGTGCTGTCACTCCACTGTTAACACTGATGGCAAAATTGTAGAATGTACATCACATCACCAACACTCGAGTTCACTGCACGCTACAAAGTTTGGTGCCAGCCTGTTGAAGGTGCTGACATCAAATTGACAGTGAAGTCTCCGGAAGGAATTTTCACTTTGCAATGGAGTATTTGTTGATTGGGAACTTCTCTGTGCCAGACTGGGTATTAAATGCAGAACTTTCTTGGGCAAATGCCCTACTTAATTTTCCTAAGTTCAGAGCAGTTGTCCTGCACACCTTACTGGACTAGCACTTCTGAAAAAGTTTGCAAAAATACCACCTGTCGTGTTCAGAGCAAACGATAAAGTGTGACAGAAGACAGGCGGTAGTGTAGCAATCTACTGTACCTCATATTCCACCGTAGCCAAACAATAAAATGAGTGTATACCTCAAAAGTTCTACAAGAATGTCCTAGTTTGGAACAGGACCTGTAAGACTGACGTCCATCAAGATGGCAGTCACCTAATTGGCACAGACATTGCTTCTGGTCAGTCTTAAGGACATCACGGTTTGTGCCTACCGGAGCGATCCATTTTTATTGCTACAACCGCATCGGTGTATCACCTGACTCGGCACAGCACCTCATCTCGTGTCGAGGGATGTGCTCTTGGGGTGTGCAGTCGTCGGTTGCTCGGCCGTGTGTATCAGTAATCGGATTTCTCAGTGCACCTAAAGCTGCATTTTTAAGTACCATATTTTATGATAGTGTTGGCCACAACATTGTTGCTGGCAACATCACTGCATTGTGGCTACAATACGAGGCAGTGTAGTCGTACGGCCTGGTGACACTGCTGACGGAGCAGGCTGCTGCAGGTAGTTACCGAGGTATGCGTGAGGTGTTGCCAGTTGTGCCCGTCTGGGGTGGAGAATATTTCATATGGTCGGGCCATACCTGCCTCTGTCATTGTCTGTAAATACCTCTATCTCGCTCTCACTCTTTTTCGTGCAGACAGCACTGCAGTATTGAGTCACATAACAATATTATTTCACTTTCGTGCATTTACATAGACGCACTCTGTCTGTTGTCTCCAGGAATGTAGAAATGAGATAGCAGGAAAACCACGAATTTCATAAACGTGATTCATTTATGACCACAGCTGTTGTGGAACATAGAAAGTAATATATATAATAGAAGGAAACATTCCACGTGGGAAAAATTATATATAAAAACAAAGATGAGGTGACTTACCGAACGAAAGCGCTGGCAGGTCGATACACACACAAACAAACACAAACATACACACAAAATTCAAGCTTTCGCAACAAACTGTTGCCTCATCAGGAAAGAGGGAAGGAGAGGGGAAGACGAAAGGAAGTGGGTTTTAAGGGAGAGGGTAAGGAGTCATTCCAATCCCGGGAGTGGAAAGACTTACCTTTGGGGGAAAAAAGGACAGGTATACACTCGCACACACGCACAAATCCATCCACACATACAGACACAAGCAGACACAGCTCAAGTTGCCGCCACTCATACCTCACCTGTCATTCAACAACATCTTTGCCTCTGCACTTCCGCCTCGACTGACATCTCTGCCCAAACTCTTTGTCTTTAAATATGTCTGCTTGTGTTTGTATACGTGTGGATGGATATGTGTGTCTGTGTGTGTGCGAGTGTATACCTGTCCTTTTTTCCCCCAAAGGTAAGTCTTTCC
Source organism: Schistocerca serialis cubense (assembly GCF_023864345.2). Lineage (NCBI taxonomy): Eukaryota > Metazoa > Arthropoda > Insecta > Orthoptera > Acrididae > Schistocerca > Schistocerca serialis. The sequence goes on along the minus strand of NC_064648.1, from coordinate 157,845,536 downwards.
GATCCCGGGATTGGAATGACTCCTTACCCTCTCCCTTAAAACCCACTTCCTTTTGTCTTCCCCTCTCCTTACCTCTTTCCTGATGAGGCAACAGTTTGTTGCGAAAGCTTGAATTTTGTGCGTATGTTTGTGTTTGTTTGTGTGTTTATCGACCTGCCAGCGAAAGTAAAATAGTCTCAGAAATGACATTATTACTGCTACTATTTTAATTTGGAAGATCAGCGGCAGTGAGCCACAGCTGTATTCTACGTAGGTTCTGGCAACATTTAAACTTTTTGTAAGTGTCGTCGCTTGTGCTTCCGTGTTCGTGACCAAATATACATTGACCTACTTTCCGTGTTCCACATCTCTTTCATACATGTATCACACGTATGAGGTCCATAGTTGTTGCAGTGTACTGGTGAACTACAATAAAATATAAATGTAAACATTTGATACTTCTGACAAACCTTAATGAATTTTTTGAGCCCTTCCACAAAATCATTGAAAGCTTCCTGTATTAAGACACATACCGATGAAAAGTGTGATTTAAAAGTACATCAAACGTGTGTGTGAATCACCAGTAGCCACTAACCCAAGGGTGATTGCTAGTCTTACTATAATTGGTATACAGTCTCTCATATTGGTATTGCTCTTATCAACTCTCAAACCAATTGCTTTTACAATATATTCAAATTGTGTTGCAATTATAGTAAAAATTATCCACCCAGCATCAATTCATGAGTCAGAGTTTCAGTAGCTCTTCCCCTATTTAAAAGAAGAATGCACACACAATGTCTGATTTCACTTTTCCTTGTAAACATTTTTCTTCGTGGGATGCAAAAGCAAGAGAGCTGCAAACTCTTCCACTAATTCCCGTCCATCTATTTTGTAACAGTAATGTGACCCCGAAATTCGTGTCTGCATTGTGTTGCTGAGTCATAATTAGGGCAATACTCAATTTCTGTGTCCCATGTAAATGTACCTCAATCTACAGGACAGCTTTTCTGCCACATTTGTCATTAGCAGATTAAACAGAAACTGGGCAGTGGATACTGCGTAGGATGCCATTTAGAAACAACTCCTGGATACAACTTGTATAAACAGTGTACTCAATTTAAATAAAGTATTGTAATTGATGTGCGGAAACTATCTCGCAGGAAGTAGACACAGGTTCCAACACTTGAGTGCCCGTATTTATGCTGACTGTCATGCCAGCCACAAATACACATTTGTTGTGAATGACATCATTTTCATCTTTGACGTGCATGTACAGAGTGCAGAAAAACAATTTGACCAAACGTTTAGAGCAAAAAGACAGCATCAAATTGAGGAATTTTAGTATAAGAACTAAGGGTCATAGTTGAATATTAACGGCAATATGCCAGTGTGAAAACGGTGATCGGTTTTGAACATATTTAATGTTAATTAAGTCGTGGCTAGTCTGTGCACAAGAGAATACTCATTTACTTTGACCCTTTTAGGACATACTGAAACATCGACATATGATTGTTTTAATTTCTGAAGAAGTGCTGTTGGATTTGTCAGCTAAGTATGATACACGAGTATGTGGTGCTTTCAAGTTTTTCTTGTTGTCATCGTGACGATTGGTTTGTCCAAACATTTTGCTTACGTATACATTTTCTGTGAATTACAATTCATTTTGAGTAAAGACGTCCATATATTAGATTTCAATTACATTCCTGTAGTGCCAAAAACGTGCAGCTGCGACTTCTAGTTCCTGTACTCAAAGTCCTTTGTTTGGTGCTGTCTTTTTGCCCTTTTCTCACGTGATATGCTGTGAACAGTGGATGAGGTGCATCAGGCAAATTCCATATTTCTAGATTTTCGGAAAGCATTTGAGACGGTGCCCCATTTCAGGTTATTAACGTAGGTACATTCACAGGTACACAGATGGCTCAGAGATTTCTTAAGTAATGGAACCCAGTGTGTTGTCCTCTACAGTGAGTGTTCGTCAGAGGCATCAGGAGTTTGCCAGGAAGTTGTGATACGACCACTGTTGTTCTCTATATACATAAATGATTGGTGCACAGGGTGGGCAGCAGCCTGCGATTGTTTGCTGACGATGCTGTGGTGCACGGTGAGGTGTTGTAATTGAGTGACTATACGAGCATACAAGACGGTTTAGACAAAATTTCCAGTTGGTCTGATGAATGACAGTCAGCTCTAAATGTGGAAAACTATAATTTAATGCAGAAGGTGGCAGGGGTAAAATACAGAGAGCGAAAGGCTATTTACAATATGTACAGAAACCAGACAGCAGTTATAAGAGTCGAGGGGTATGAAAGGGAAGTAGTGGTTGGGGAGTGAGTGAGACTGGGTTGTAGCCTATCCCCGATGTTATTTAATCTGTATGTTGAGCAAGCAATAAAGGAAACAAAAGAAAAGTTCGTAGTAGGTATTAAAATCCCTGGAGAAGAAATAAAAACTTTGAGGTTCGCCGATGACATTGTAATTCTGTCAGAGACAGCAAAGGACTCGGAAGAGCAGTTGAACGGAATGGACAGTGTCTTGAAAGGAGGATATAAGATGAACATCAACAAAAGCAAAACGAGGATAATGGAATGTAGTCGAATTAAGTCGGGTGATACTGAGGGAATTAGATTAGGAAATGAGACGCTTAAAGTAGTAAAGGAGTTTTGCTATTTGGGTAGCTGAATAACTGATGATGGTGGAAGTAGAGAGGATACAAAATATAGAATGGCAATGGCAAGAAATGCGTTTCTGAAGAAGAGAAATTTGTTAACATCGTGTATAGATTTAAGTGTCAGGAAGTCTTTTCTGAAAGTATTTGTGCGGAGTGTAACCATGTATGGAAGTGAAACGTGGACAGTAAATAGCTTAGACAAGAAGAGAATAGAAGCTTTCAAAATGTGGTGCTACAGAAGAATGCTGAAGATAAGGTGGGTAGATCACATAACTAATGAGGAGGTATTGAATAGAATTGAGGAGAAGAGGAGCTTGTGGCACAACTTGACTAGAAAAGGGGATCGGTTGGTAGGACATATTCTGAGACATCGAGGGATCACCAATTTAGTATTAGAGGGCAGTGTGGAGGGTAAAAATCGTAGACGGAGTCCAAGAGATGAATACACTAAGCAGATTCAGAAGGGTGTAGGCTGCAGTAGGTACTGGGAGATGAAGAAGCTTGCACAGGATAGGGTAGCATGAAGAGCTGCATCAAACCAGTCTCAGGACTGAAGACCACAACAACGACAATGCAGATTAGTAGAAAAATGAAACCTATAATGCTGGGAATACTGTATTACCAGCGTCCCACTTGACACAGTCAAGTTGTTTAAGTATCTGGGCATAATGATGCAAGACAGTCTGAAATGGAACGAGCATGTGAGAACTGTGATAGGGAAGGCTAATTCTAAACTTCGGTTTAATGGGAGAATTTTAGAAGAGAGTGGTTCACCTGTAAAGGATACTGCATATGGGTACAATGGTGTGACATGTTTGAGAGTACTGCTCAAGTGTTTGGGATATGTTCCAGGTCGGATTGAAGGAAGACATCGAAGTAAGTCAGAGGTGAGCTGCTAGATTTGTTACCTGTAGGTTTGAACAACATGTAAGTACTGCGGAGATGCTTCGAGAACTCAGATGGGAATCCTTGGGGGGGGGGGGGGGGGGTAGGCGATGTTCTTTTTGAGAACCGGAATTTGGAGTTAACTGCTGAATGATTCTACTCCCGCCAACATACATAGCGTGGTAGGACCACGAAGACAAGATATTTTAAATTAGGTCTAATACGGAGGCATATAGACAGTTGTTTTTCACTAACACTATTTGTGAGTGAGTGTAACAGGAAAGGAAATGGCTAGTAGCGGTACAGGGTACCCTCCGCCACACACCATACAGTGGGTTATGAAGTGTCTGTGTAAATATACACCTGTGGTCAAATTCTTTTTCTGCGCCCTGTGTTTATAGTAAATCCCACTATTGTTGTGGTTTTGTCTGTTAAGTCATTATCAGGGGTTTAAGTGCAGCCAATAGAAAATATTAAAGCTACACATTTCACGGGAAACAGTTACGTCTATTACCCAGTGCCTTCAAGAAGAAGATGGGACTGATAAGTGACGAAACTTATCACATACTGGTAAACAGCAACAGTCAAAGTGGGTACAAAAAATAACTTTAATGTGACATTGTATGGCTCTTCTGAGTATTTGTTATACACACTGTCTGTATAAAGGATCAAAATGTAACATCTTATTATGAGAACATTTCATAAAATTAACATGCTTTGCCAGGTTTAGGGCTATATGTAACAACTGCAATTGATTCTCAAGAAATTGGTTTTGTGGTGTGTACACATTCCAGCACAGTGCACCATTCGGTCAAAAACAGGTGGGTTCAGCTTCAACATTTTTCCTATAACTTTTAGCTTCACATGTAACAGTATATTTGTTTATTCCACCAAAGGTAACAATGAAAATTACAAGAAATTACAAATCCAGTTACAGAAAAAATGAAAACACAAGACTACAACCAAACAGAAACCAAGTGGAAAACAAACACTGAACAAGAATTAGCATATGTTGTTCAATAATACATGACAAATAAAACAATAAAAATGTATGCATGAAAATTCTAGTAATCTAATGAACTTTAATAATTTTACCAAATACATCTTCATTTTATTTTATACAATACTCTATTACTACATAGATCTTTGATGTTATTTGGCACTGAATTAAATATTTTAGTACTGGAATACTCTACATTTTTGTGTAGAAGAGTTAAATTTTTGAAATCCCAATGGAGGTTGGCCTTCCTTCCTTGTAATATCATTGTGGTATATTTCACTGGTTCTCATAGTGCATAGGATTGTCAACCATGTAGTTGATAATGGAATAAATGTATTGAAAAGTTGTGTCTTCAGAGTCTTTCACAGCATCATGCTTCAATAAAATCTTGGTTACAAGCTGTATCATTTCAAATAAAACACTCAATGTTTCGACAGCTGTTTTCACCATTGTCATCAGCCCCGGCAGCCAGTGATTTCATCTTCTGATGATGGTGACAGATACAGCTGTCCAAAGCTCAAGTGTTTTATTGGAATGACGCAGCTTGTAAACTGAGATGATTTTATTATTGAGAAGTTGCTGTAAATATTTCAAGTTTCTTAAAAAGATTACATCTGGAGTTTTCAGGGGAACTGTGTACATAATTTGAACTATCCTTTCCTGCAGAAAGAGAAGTTTCCTTGATGTCATTTGAAAATGTCATAAGAAATCTGTTCAGATTGAGTTTAACTCATTAGTGCCCAAACTATTTTTTATTTTTATTTTTTGTATTTTACATTTACGAGGGCAGTTCAATAAGTAATGCAACACATTTTTTTTCTCGGCCAATTTTGGTTGATAAAACCGGAAATTTCTTGTGGGATATTTTCAAACATTCCCGCTTCGTCTCGTATAGTTTCATTGACTTCCGACAGGTGGCAGCGCTGTACGGAGCTGTTAAAATGGCGTCTGTAACGGATGTGCGTTGCAAACAACGAGCAGTGATCGAGTTTCTTTTGGCGGAAAACCAGGGCATCTCAGATATTCAATGGCGCTTGCAGAATGTCTACGGTGATCTGGCAGTGGACAAAAGCACGATGAGTCGTTGGGCAAAGCGTGTGTCATCATCGCCACAAGGTGAAGCAAGACTGACTGATCTCCCACGTGCGGGCCGGCCGTGCACAGCTGTGACTCCTGCAATGGCGGAGCGTGCGAACACACTCGTTCGAGATGATCGACGGATCACCATCAAACAACTCAGTGCTCAACTTGACATCTCTGTTGGTAGTGCTGTCACAATCGTTCACCAGTTGGGATATTCAAAGGTTTGTTCCCGCTGGGTCCCTCGTTGTCTAACCGAACACCATAAAGAGCAAAGGAGAACCATCTGTGCGGAATTGCTTGCTCGTTATGTGGCTGAGGGTGACAATTTCTTGTCAAAGATTGTTACAGGCGATGAAATATGGGTTCATCACTTCGAACCTGAAACAAAACGGCAATCAATGGAGTGGCGCCACACCCACTCCCCTACCAAGAAAAAGTTTAAAGCCATACCCTCAGCCGGTAAAGTCATGGTTACAGTCTTCTGGGAAGCTGAAGGGGTTATTCTGTTCGATGTCCCTCCCCATGGTCAAACTATCAACTCTGAAGTGTATTGTGCTACTCTTCAGAAATTGAAGAAACGACTTCAGCGTGTTCGTAGGCACAAAAATCTGAACGAACTTCTTCTTCATGACAACGCAAGACCTCACACAAGTCTTCACACCCGAGAGGAGCTCACAAAACTTGAGTGGACTGTTCTTCCTCATGCACCCTACAGCCGCGATCTCGCACCGTCGGATTTCCATATGTTTGGCTCAATGAAGGACGCAATCCGTGGGAGGCACTACGCGGATGATGAAGAAGTTATTGATGCAGTACGACGTTGGCTCCGACATCGACCAGTGGAATGGTACCGTGCAGGCATACAGGCCCTCATTTCAAGGTGGCGTAAGGCAGTAGCATTGAATGGAGATTACATTGAAAAATAGTGTTGTGTAGCTAAAAGATTGGGGAATAACCTGGTGTATTTCAATGCAGAATAAAACAACCCCTGTTTCAGAAAAAAAATGTGTTGCATTACTTATTGAACTGCCCTCGTAATTCTTCTAGCATGTTTGCTACATTTGAAAAGAAGCATCTAAAGTGAAAAACGCATTCTTTTCCTTCTAGTTTTAATATAATCTACTGTACCATATATGTACATGTACATGAGATCAAATACAACAAATTACTGTGTAGAATCAGCTGCAAAACATTCCAACACAAGGCCCCACATTACATTTCTTGCACTGAATATGTGCTGGTGTCTGAAAAGTTTATTCCAGTACACCATCTTTTGAGCTCCTGTATTTTCACAGTCATCTGCTTCATTCCATCATACCAAAGGTCATCAGCTACGGTACTGAAGTGCGGGATTCGTCCAGGCCTTGTTGGTAGTGGCCGTGCTTTCAAAGGATGTAAACCCATCATCTTGAGACATATATGTAACTAAAATTTCATATTGTAGAAACACCAGATGATGAAACAGTCACATTTTTCCAATGAAAATATGCTGTATCATTGAATGCATTATTAAATATGTTGGCCCCTATGATCAGGGCTTGTCAAGCAAGAACACTCTCCATTTCCTATCTGGCAGTGTGCTGCTTACAACATAAATTGCCATTTTATTTGCTTGGTTTTATTTTTGGATTTGAGCTATTCTTGGTTGACAAGCCCTGATCATAGGGGCCAGCATATTTAATAATGCGTTCAATGATACAGCATATTTTCATTGGAAAAATGTGACTGTTTCATCATCTGGTGTTTCTACAATATGAAATTTTAGTTACATATAAGTCTCAAGATGATGGGTTTAATCCTTTGAAAGCACGGCCAAAGGTTGAAAAAGGCACCTTTTGTTGCAACTTGTTGGCTGCTTTGGATTCATTTACTGATCTCTAACTTGCTGAGCTACAGCCATGTTCAAAATATTTAACTTTTTCTTTTGCCTGTGGATCATGCAGTGGTTACTAGAACAGTTCTGGCGCTATTTTTAGTAAACTACAGAGACAAAAAATTATGCCTCTCGTGTTCTTTCTTCCTTGCAGTTGTCCCATGTTATTTCATTCTCTTCAAGAAAAGAATCTAGGAAACCAAATGTTTCAACCCCAGTAATATGTGGTGGCAGAGATTTGCATAAAATTGAGATCCTCCAGTTGTGTGCTGAAACCTAGCAATTATAATTAATACTAAGAGTCAGCTACATTGTTAAATTCATCCATTTGTAATGAACATACTGATGATTTGAGACCAAAAAGTATGTTCATTTTTTAACTAGTTGCTAAATCTCCGAGACACTGAGCTGGCATTTCTTTCTTACATGGAATGTTAGCTATTTGTTTTGCTGATTCTTCATTTACCATACATTTTACCATCTGCATAGACGAAAGTTAAGATTTTTCCAAAACAGACTAGATTTCACCTTGAGCTATCTGGTAGCTAAGTAAGAAGTCTCAGTTGCTTCTTCATTCGTCAGCTTTGTGGTTGGAACTATAAATATTTTTTCTGTAAGAGTTCATCACATTTTTGAATAAAGAATTGAAATTTTCTCCTGTACCCTATTAGTGCCCACATTACATTAATGGTACATGTGATACAACTAGCTTTTTGCTGACTTTTTAGACAAAAATGAACTTATATAATCTTGTTATGCTTATTTAAGGATTGTTTACTGTTCTTTCATTCCTGTGTTAGTAGTTGTGAAAAGCATCCCACTATTGGGGACAACTGGCAACTGCAAAAACTGTATGTAATTCCTTAAATGCAATCACATGTCATTTATTTAAATTTATGTAGCATTACTTGTATTGCAGAAACACATGCTAAATTTTCAGCCTTACATAAAACTAATGCTAGCCCCCAATGAGATCACTTTAGTAATTTTTGTGTGTTATTCTATTATGCCTATTTCTGTTGTAATTTTGTATTATTTTGGTGCACTGGGACTGCGAGAGAGAATCATATCCCCCAAAATTGCCCTTTTCTAAAGGAGGGGGGAACAGGGAAAGACAAAAGAGGTACTTGTCATTCTGCCACATGAAAGGAAAATGGTCTGTTTCTATGTCAGCGTGACAACTCAAACTTAAAAAATGAATAAATAAAGAAAAGCTTTCCATGAGAATTCCAGATATGGGAAGAAAGATGGTGTCATAAGAAGGTCCTGATAAATTAACAGTGGGGGGGGGGGGGGGGGGATACCACAATAATGATTCTGCTTTCCTTGCTGCTGAGATATACTAGCTATGAGCAGTAGAAAACTGTGATTTATAGAACTCAATAAAATTAAATTTCATGCTAGGTTAAAAACATACAATCCACTTATATATTAATAAATTCCTGAATTTCCTTGGTAGTTCCCCCAATTTTTCCATGTAAAATGTAATTCCATGAGAATTCCACATTTTATAGAAGAACTGCCAGCCTGCATGTAAATTGCATAACATCTCCATTATTCTTGCAGCATCAAATAAGACTGGTGTGAGTCCAGTAACCAATGTTAGAAGATAACCTCGACAGTCATGAGAACACATTGTACTTCCTGAACTCCCCATCATCACAGAATAAAACAAGCACATGGGTGGGACTGATTGAATGGATCAAAAAGGGAATCAGTACAGGATAGATATCTTAACAGGAAATGGTATGGGGTTCATTTCAGTTGGTTATTGAACATGACTGAATACAGGGTGTCCCATTTATCTTGACCACCCTAAATAACTGTTTGCTCAGGTGCAAATTGCAAAATGTTTCAAGCAAATGTTCTTTAGCCATCAGGGGGATATCAATCAGCATGATTGCCTTTGTTGTAACTTGGTTTTTTTACAAAGATATGGAGGGTGGTATGACTTTTTTAAATGGCACCCTGTGTTTTTTATTCAGTAATTCATTTCCTCTTCTAAATACCTATTCAAAAATGTATCACAGTGTACCATTCCCTGAAACGCAATTACATAACACAACACTGACTTTGAGGCCGGGATCACAAACTCATCCACTTTCTGGAGTTGTCAGAAAACAAATGAAAACCAAGTAAAAACATAACACAAAACTGCCTTTGACACTTCTATACCACTGCCCAGAAGTAGAACATTCAAAGGTACTCAAAGTGGTGACCCTGAACACCAATACACCGGTGCACTCGCTGAATGAAAGAATTATTTACTGCTTCCATTGTTGCCTGGTCATAAGTGTATTTAATAATGTATCCAATGAAATGTGCTGAATGCATATTTTCGTTGGATAAATGTCAGATTGCTACATTATTTGCTACTTTTCCAATGTGAGATTTTACTTACATGTGTTCCTGAAGAAGACAGGTTTACGTCTGCCAAAAACATTGTCAAAGGTTGATTAAAACAACCTTTTGTTGTTGCAACTGTTTGGCTGCTTTTGATTGATTTTGTATTAAAAAAAAAAGATTATCCATTAGTTACAAGAATGCTCTTAATGTGGTCAGAAACTAGCTAAAATTTTAGCCACTAGATAATGATTTATTCAAAATCGCGCGTGAGGACATGGGATGTGTATGTGCATATCATCCTTTATGTACTAAGGTCAGGCAGTTATTTTGAGGAAAGATACTGACCTTTATTGTTGCACTGGGGTCAAAATGGATGCTTTCTTTGTAGAACAAAATTTGAAATTGAGAGGTTATTTGAAATAAACTCTCTCATTCAGATTGGCTGTTTAAGTGATATTTTTACAGAGATCACTGAACTTAATTTAACTTTTCAAACCAAACAAGTTAATGTTTTTATTGCTCACAAAACATTCTTACTCTCTATAAAAATGAGTTTGTTAATTTCCCACCAATAAAAAGCTTTTTGGAAGACTCAGGAATTGAAATAAGAAGGAGATGCACTGAAGTTACACAAGGTGTGAAAAGTTTGAATGAAGCTTTTAACAGTTTTCAAACTAAATGGCAGATTAAATATCAGAATGAATTCTAGATTAAAATCCTCTATTGGCAAGACACATACAGGGTGGTCCAAAAGTCTGGAAACACCCTGATAAAATCCGAATGGAGTAGCAAAAAAGGAAACAGTCCCTACACATGAGGAACTGGAAGGGGGAAACTTTATAGGCTATGCCACCAACATGGCGACCATCTTGAAAACCGCCATCTTGGATTCAACTCCAAAATTTCAAATGGGAATGTGGTCATGAGAGAATTTCACTAGAAAAACAATGCCGTCCTTATTTAAACATAGCTTTATTCATTCTCAGGTTATAGCCAGTTACTTGCGGCAGCAGTAGGACGCTCGGCAGTGTGAGTGTTATGTACTGAGAAGTCATAAAATGGAGTCTGAAACGGTGCAAAGTGACTATCCCATGCCTGATATGTTTAACTGTTAGGTATCATTTACTCATGCTAATGTTTTAATCATTGTTTCCTTATTTACAGGTTACAAAATGTCCTTAACACATGAACAACACATTGAAATCATCTTGATATCAGGAGAAAGAAGCACATGGGTCATTGCTGAGAATTTCAACAGTCGTCACCCAACCAACGGCCCACCACTCACAGCGCAGTTGCCAAACTTTTGGCCAAATTACGAGCAACAGGTTCTGTCGCAGATAAACCTAAGGCTGGAAGACCAAAATCCGCCACTGATGAAGCGACAACAGTGAGCGTGTTCGCATCATTTAGCAAGAGTCCGCAATGGACTGCTCGTCGCCTGTCACAAGAATGTGGGGTTCGCCGTACCTCCATACTGCGAATTTTATCGCAGCATAAATGGCACATGTACAAAATTCAGCTGCTCCAACACCTGAACAAGGATGAGCCAGACCGTCGGGTACAGTTTGCAGAATGGGTGACACAACAGCTGCAGATAAACCCATGTTTCCCCTATCAGGTGCTGTTCAGTGATGAAGCCAATTTCTTTATCAATGTTGAATGAACAAGCAGAATCACAGATACTGATCCGACACAAATCTGCACTGGATTGATGCTTCCAAAATGATCGACTCACAAAAGTGATGGTCTGGTGTGGGGTACCAAAGTCGTTGGACCTTTTTTTATTGATGGTACGTTAACAGCCAATGGTTATCTGAAGTTATTGGATGAAGAAGTGTTTCCCTCATTGTTAACGGAGGACGGGACATTTCCGGATTCATGATGGAGCCCCACCACATTATGGGCACAATGTGCGAGCATACCTGGATGTGCAGTTCCCTCAAAAGTGGATTGGTCGTAGGGGTGCTGTGGAGTGGCCACCACGTTCAACAGATTTGACTCCTTTGGATTTTTATCTTTGGGGTCATGTCAAAGCACTGGTTTATTCTGTGAAAATACGGGATTTTCATCATGTAAAGCAGCGCATTGTTGATACGTGTGGCCAAATTCAGTCAGATGTGTTGGTCAAAGTTCATCAGGACTGAGTTCGGAGGATAGCATTAACAATCCAACATAATGGACAACATATCGAGCCATTCCTATGACTGTTGGTGGTCTCTCGGGATTGTGTAACATCGGTGTAATGTCTCTTCGCCACATAACACATATGCTGCTGAGTGTCCCACCGCTGCCACATGTAACTGGCTATAACCTGAGAATGAATAAAGCTATGTTTAAAATAACAACGGCATTTTTTTTGTAGTAAAATTCTCTATCTGTTTGATATGTCACATGACCACATTCCCATTTGAAATTTTGGAGTTGAATCCAAGATGGCGGCTTTCAAGATGGCCGCCATGTTGGTGGCATAGCGTATAAAGTTTCCCCTTCCCATTCCTTGTGTAGGGACTCTGTTTCTTTGTTTGCTACTCCATTTGAATTTTATGAGGGTGTTTCCGGACTTTTGGACCACCCTGTACTTTGTGTTCGCAGAAGGATGTTTTTTTATTGAACTGACATCTAATTAATCGTAGGAAGACATTTAAATTAATCCCATCAGCAGAATTCTGGTGCAGTTTAAAAGGTGAGGAACATTGTCTCAAAAGGCTGCTTTGATATTTTTATCATTTCCAACTGCGTATATTTGTGAAACAAGGTTTCAGGTTATTTAGTGACAAAAAATGTTTTGTGTGCACAGTTCAGGTACTTGCCATAGATTTTTTGTGAAAATATTGGGGTAAAGTCATAAATGTTGAGTATTAATATGTAATTTAATTATCGATAACATCACAGCCTACCGTAGCATCCTCTGTTGGTGTATGTGCATTGATGTCAGGTATGTCAGTTTCAGTTGACAACACAACGATATTGGGTTGTCATGATACTTGTTCGGCACTTTCATGTTTTTGGTATTTCCTTTCAATGATGCGAGCAGATGTTCTGTAGATGTTGGATGTTTTAGGCTTTTTGGATTCATTTCGACTCAGGTGTTCCTCTGACTTTTGTTTTCTATAATTCCATTCATATTTATGAGTCGTATGAGGTGACAGCTTTCATTATTTTGTAATTTTTAATTTAATGCTGATCTTCACTTATATTCTAGCAAGTATTTTTATTGTTTCACTACGGGTTCTTGTAGTGCTCCGTGAGCTCTTTACAATTACAACCAAATCAGTGTCCTAGCTAAATGCATTTCCAAGGTACATGAATTTATAACTTTTCACAAAGCTAATTTGAAACAACCATGCATGTGCCTGCATTCGTATGATGATGTCACAAGCAAAGCAAATGCTGTACAAGAAACACTTACAGAAATGATCTACCCATTGTAGGCTCAAGCATTGTTAATGTATGAGCTCACCGACTATGTTCATCAAATTTACTGAGTTTCTCTTCTGTGGCAATTGATACATTTGAAGTGAAGCTTTCGTGATGCTTAGCCAAAAGTTTTGTATATACTGAAGCAAATGATTACATGATCTGAAGAGTTTTCTTCTTCATTACATTCCCATTGATGTATTACAGATAACATGCAAGCGCTTCCAACTGTGAAGTCAGTGTTACCTTTTGCCCCTGCATCTGTGTTGTTCTGTCACTAGCTTCATCTCTAATAAAGTAGTCTTTGACATTACATTATTCTTTCATATCTTTGTCAGTTGCCAAAATGTGCCACATCCTCGTCCTTCAATTACTGTCTGTGGCAGTTACAATACCAGTCCTTTTCTTAATAGATTGTACACATCCCTTGCTATATTGAAATAAATGATAACTGTATAGAATATTTTTAGCACCTCAACGTTATTGCATTTATTCCGGAGTTGATGATTATTGTTGCAGCATCTTTTCTTTTGGTTCCTGCACTGGAAGTTAAGTACTTTCATGTTAATCCAGAGGTTTATTTTGTATACAGCATTTGTCCTGGGCAAACATTAGACCTGTTTTGTTTTCTTGTATTAATTACAAAAGATTGTTGTTGCAGTGTGGGATCACTGTAGCTTTGTGTAAATGGACGGAGATGTCTGTCATGGTGGTATTTGTGATTGCAAGGCAAGAGACAGTTGTTGCAACTTCTATGTTGTTTTAATGTCTTTCATTCTGAAGACTGTCTTTCCTATCTCCAATTTTAGGATGCTGAGGTCCTATATAAATTGTTTTGCTACTAGAAGCACCTGTTAAAATGCCTAGTTGCTTTCAAGAACCTTGTAAATTCTGTATGGGAAAGGAGTTGCCTTCTTCACAGCATGATTTGTACTGTGTCGTGCCGGCAGTCAGTATTCCAGTTGTAACTAGTTCACATCCAGACATCGCAGCCAGTTCATCCGTGTCGGCTGACCATAGCTTGGGACATTTTGCTTTCTAAGTGGTCAGTTAGAAATTTATCGCCGTAAATACGACAAATTGAATTGCAATCAGGGCTTGATGAAAACACTCTTACATACAATCAGGCACATGTCACACACACTTGACCACTATCTGCAGCTACTATGGCTGGATTGCAACTGTTGCATTGAACGAACACAGTTGCAGTCTGGCCAGAGTGGCTGGAGATAGTGGTCTGTTTGTTTGTGTGTGTGTGTGTGTGTGTGTGTGTGTGTGTGTGTGTTTCCCTTTCGTTTCTGAAGAAAGCTTTGGCCGAAAGCTCAGTGTGTAACTTTTCAGAAACTCTTTATCCCAGATTCCATGGGGGAGGCAAGTAGGTGCCCCCCTTGCAGATTCCTATGGTGGTACTTCCTCGTTTTGATTGATGTGTGCAAGTGGGAGTTTTTTGTTGTTTCTGTCACTGTGTACTAACAAGCCCTTGTACATTTCCAGAGGCTCCTACAGTTAACCCCTGGCTGTATTATTTGTTTGCATATAGTGTTGGGTATTATTTTTCAGTCAGATTTGTGACACTTTTGACTACTTCTAGGAGGAATGCCCTACTGTTCCTGTGTAGCTATTCATTATGACGTTTTTGCTGACTTTTATTACATAAATCGTAGTAGCTGTTTCTTGGTTTTTTAAATTGTTTGTGAATGATAACATCCCTATTAACATCACTTGAATCGTTCATTTCTGATGTTGGGAGAGGTTATATAGGTTCTTTACAACCGTCGTATCCCCTTAGTTTGTTGGGACTAGCTTCATGCTTGGTTTTGTTCTAAGCTTTTTACCTCGCTCTTTGTTTTGCTGTTGTTGCAAACACAGATGTTTCGTTTTGTTCCAGGATAACTTTTTCTTCCATGTAGTTATTCATAGCGGGTGTATTATCTATCCTTTCCTCACATAACTGTGTGCTGGTTATTGCATATAGGGTGCCATATTGATTTTTTTTTGTGTGTGGACTGGAAGCTGGCGGAATGTACTTCACTTGCAACAAATAATATCTTACAGTTTTCCTTCACATGTCCCATTCCATTCCATACAGTGTCATCCATTGTAGTATGACTTACGAAACAGCTTTATATGAATTGGTTTTTGATTTTGGAACGTTATCCCAGTGTCATCAAAAATGTAATTTGCTGTTCCTTGAAATGATTTGGTAGTACTCCATCCTGAAACTTCCAATCCATAAAGTATCTCATATAAATGACCTACATCTTACTAAATTGTGACTTTTACTGAAGATTGTCATGTTTGATGGAAAGACACTAGAAAAAATCTCTCCTGCTTGCTTCTTTAAACTCATTTGAGCCTTACATGTTTTGTGTTGATCTTCTTGTAGAAGTTGGTGGACATAGGTAATTGGTTTGAGGAATACCTGTATTTTTCCTGCAATTCTGAAGCTGGGTTTATATTCCATGTGTAGTGTGTACAATGTTCTTGGTAATAATTGCCTAGCCTGCTGAGTCTTTTGTTGTGTGATCGCTTGCATTTTTTAAAAATATAAATGACCTATCATTTAACGTAATTCCCATTCAGTACTATTTACAGATATGTGACCAGTACTGAATGAAAATAGTAATGAAAACATCCCGAAAATATCATAGATGCCCTAGAAAACTGAGGTACTTGATTCCAGCTTAATGTATGAAAATTAAATATTTCAAAAACCCATTTGGTACAATTAAAAAAAAAAAATCCACAAAAATCAGGAACTAAATAAAGCAGCCTGTAAAATCCTTGGGAATACATTTGAATGAAAACCTCTCATCGTGTATTGCACACTTGACAAATAAATAGCCTAGCATTTGCTCTGACAACCTTTACTAGCACATCCAACATGTACACAAGAAAAATAATGGGTCATTTATATTGATGATTACTGTAGCAGAATATTATTGAAAGATCTCGGAAAATTCAAAGAAACTGGCCATATGTCAAGGCTGTTCGTGGTGCCAAAGTTAGTGCCCAGACACCCATGGTTGAGACAGGAATTGACATTGAGGGCAGCAGAGTAAAATCAGAAATGGTGAACTTTTCGTTTTTTTTTCTTTTCATTTTTCTTCGAATGATCCTTTACAAAGGACAACATGGGCATATTGACCCAGTTACCTACTCAAATCATTGTGAATATGAGCGATGCAGAGAACAGTGCCAGTGATGTTGAGAAACAGCTGAAATTGCTAAAACTGAAAAACTGAGTCAAATTCAACGGCTCATTGTAATCCCTATCAGATTCTATATCAGATTTCCTATTATGAAACCTCTCTTCTAGCAAAGATATACCATAAATTCCTCGGACAAATACCTGTGCTCAGTAGTTAGAGGAAAGCACAAGTCACACTCACCTACAAGAAGGGCAGCCAAAGGCATCTACAAAATTACAGTTCAATATCCGTGGTATCCATTTGTTAAAATAGAAAATTAGAATGTATTCTGAGCTCAGATAAGGAAGTTTATGTAACAGAATTAACTCTACCTTGTCAGACAGCTTGTATTCCAAAAACATCAGTCATGTGAAACCCAGCTCTCACCTTTCTTACATGATGTTCTGAAAGCCATGGATCAGTCAGGTAGCTGCAGTATTTATCAACTTCCGGAAAGCATTTAATTCAATAAAATAGGCTTATTATTGAAAGCATGATTTATAGGGTTCCCAAATGTACGGAGAAGGGCAACACAAATAGTTACAGGTTTGTTTGACCCGTGGGAGAGTGTTACACAGATGCTGAAGAACCTGAAGTGACAGATACTTGAAGATAGGTGTAAACATGCATAATTTCAAGAACCAGCTTTATGTGATGAATCTAGGAGTACGTCATCATTCAAAAAATTTCAGGAGAGTCATAATTTCATGCCAGTGGTTGTGGGAGCGAAATGTGGTTGGCATCCCTGCACATGTCTTTGTTTAGTGTGTAACTGCTGGGAGTTTCATTGTTTCGTGCCTTTTAGTTATTGTTCAGTGCTTTATTGGGTAGAGTGTTGTCACACAGTTTGCAAATTTTGAGACATCATATGTAGAGGAGCAACGTCTATGCATTCGATTTTGCATGGAACTCAAGAAACCTTTACAAAGACACACTGAATGATACAGGAAGCCTATGGTGACGAGTGCTGAATCAGTACTCACTGTTACGAATGGTTCACATCATTTAAAAATGGACGGGTGGAAATTAATGATGACCCTTGTTCAGGATGCCCTTCGATGTCTACCGACGATTCTCATCTCAGGAATGTCAACGAAACTGTGCATGGCAAACGAAGACTGATTGTGTGAGGGATTGCAGAAGAATGTAACATTTCAGATGGATCACATCATGAAGTCCTGATACATCATCTTGAAATGCATTGTGTTGTCGCCAAGTTCGTCCCGTGGCTCGTGAGTTGAGACCAGAAAGGTCTTCGTTTTGCAATCAGTGTAGAGCTTTTGGATCACGCAAATGAAAATGAGATGTTCCTTAAGAGAATCATATGGCCTCTGGGAAATATTTTTATTTCCAAAGTTGAAAACTCTGTTGAAAGAACGAAGATTTGCAATGATAGACGAGATAAAGAAAATTTGCAGACGATGCTTCACTTGATCCAGCAAAAGGTGTACCAAGACTGCAACCGGGAAATGAAAATGGTATTGGAAGCAGTGTATCAGTTGTGGAGGAGAGTATTTCAAAGGAGACCGTGTACAATAAGTAAAAGGTAAGCGCAGAAAAACGTGGACAGAGTTCTGGGATTTTTTCGGCAGATTTCGTATGCTATAAGTCTGTATGTAGAAATTGTGAGGACAAGATTATATTAATTACAGTGCACACAGGCATTTAAGCAATCATTCATCCCATACATCATACGTGAATGGTGTGGGAAAGAGCCTAATAACTGATACAGTGGGAAGTGACCTTTTCCGTGCTCTTCAATCGTTTGCAGCGTGTGTGTGTAGATGTATATGGTTTTTGCCTTGTGTGTATTTATGTTAACAGAACTGATATTTCAATAAACCGTTGGACTCTGCGACAGTCTGGAACTTGTCGTATACCGTATTTACTTGAATCTAAGCCGCACTTTTTTTTCCGGTTTTTGTAATCCAAAAAACCGCCTGCGGCTTAGAATCGAGTGCAAAGCAAGCGGGAGTTCTGAAAAATGTTGGTGGGTGCCGCCACAACTAACTTCTGTCATCGAATATATGTAGCGCCACACAGGCATGCTTTGTAGGCACAAAGATACATACTGGCACCAAAACCTCCACGTCAGTAAATAAATTAAAAAAAAAAAGTGGAAGACGAGCCTTTTTCCTCCGCCCAGAGTTTCGACCACTGCATTTTGGTACATTATCCAATGAAGTAAATACAAATTCTGTATTGTTGATCTTCGAATGTAGCAGCATTTCAATGTGCTACGAAAATCCGACTGGCAAGACTGTTTGGGATGTTTGTCAATATGGCCAACTCTACGTTCTGAATTTTTTCCTACCTGTGAGAAGAGATGGTTGCTAATAGGAACTTTTATGAATTGTGAATCACATGTAGTATTCTCTTTGCCATAAGATTAATACGAATATAAACATTTTGCCATGTATTGTTTCGTGTTTGCTACTATCTCATTTAAATCCTGTCTGCCTAATAAACTACGAAACTAGAGTGAGACAACAGCAAACGGGGAAGAATATACATATCATGTCATCTTTATATTCGTATTATTCTTATGACTGATAGTGATACAGTCAGAAATGAAGCACGGCAACTGACTAGATTTTTAAATCTAATATGACTCTAATTTCTGTGCAGAATGTAATGAACTAAAGAGGCGCCTGCAAAGATTTTGGAACGGAGAAACAATTTTGTTCGGAACATCATCTATCATACGCAGTCTGTTATTTGGTTCTTGTTGATCATTATCAAAGAAAGCAGTAGCGTAAGTAACAACAAATGTTTCGCTAATGAGACGACTCCTCTCTATTTTTTGTTTGTAAGCGGCGGTAGCGCGCACAAAAGCAAGCCACGCCGCGAGCGGCGACAGGCCGTAAACACGCACTATCAGAATGCGACAAACAATGCATGACACAGTGCAGTAATGCATTTTCAGCTTGGAGTGACGTAAACACCTATAACAAAGAGAACGGCACTTATCAGATCAAAGAAAAATAAGCAATCAATTCAAACCAGACGAAGCACCTGAAAAAGGAAGGATATCCGTATAAATACGGACAGAGCGCGTGACGCGTAGCAATTGCTACCTGGTAAAGCTTAACTGCTAAGCTTAAGACTCGAACCAAACTACTATAGCTGTATCGTCATTCATTCGACCTAAATTGTCTCTCATATTACGACTAGACGAACTTTGTTTCGATTTGGAGGTGCAACCTAAAACTTTTCTCTCCCCTTGAATTTCGAGTCTCAAATTTCAGATGCGACTTAGATTCGGGAAAAATTTTTTTCCTTGATTTCGAGTCTCATTTTTCAGGTGCGGCTTAGATTCGAGTAAATACGGTAGTCTTCCAGTTGCTTTAATTACTTTGTGATACTGATCATAAAAAGAAACATCACATAATTACCCAAAATACAGCAATTGTGATTTAACAGTTTGGGAATATAGGGAGCTTAAAGTTAATTTGTCAAATACAATTTTTGAATGTACGCAGTCCAGTCATTAATCTGACCACTGACATTTTTCGATGTCAGTTTGGAGTAACCACTCACAGGTGGCACGTGGCGGCACTAACAGTGGAAGGTATATAAAACATGTCAGGAGGATGCAGGAAATGCTGCAGTCGTCGTCGTAATGCAGAAACAGAGCGATTTATCTACCGTCAAAAAAGGCATTATCATTGGCTTTTGGGTCAAGATTGGAAGCATTTCCTAAATGACCAAGTTTGTACACTGTTCACGTGCTGCCACGGTTAAAGAACACCACGTGTGGCAGAATGGCACTATCCAAAACTGGTGCTGAGGCAACTGGGTGCACCACGGGGCAAAAATAACGGCAGTGAACAACAGCTATGGAGATTTATACTTGCAAATAGATGTGCAACTGTTAAGTGACTGACTGCCCAGATGGGCCGAGAGGCTTCCAACAGTGTCCCCTCAATGACCGTTCGGTGAAGATTGCCGTGTATCGGCCTCCGTAGCTGGTGCCCGGTTCGTGCATTCGTGCTGAATGCTGATAGTTTGCAACGCGGACTGGCATTTTCACTGCATACTGCAACTGGACATCCACCGTGTAGCGACTTTGGGCTTTTTTGATTAATCGCATTTTATGCTCTGTCAGACAGGTGGCCATTGGCATTGGCATTTGTGGCCCTGCAACAATTGTGAGGTCCCAGGTTGAGGGGTGGGGCTGGGGGAAGTGTTATGGTCTGTGGAATGTTTATATTGCATTCCGTGGGCGATATTGTCATTATGGAGGGCACAGTGGATCAACACTGGCATGTATCTGACTGTAGGGCCACGTCCCACCCCTACAAGAAGTTTGTTTTCCTCGCCACGACGGCATTTCCCAGCAGAACAGTGGAACCTGTCACGCAACTCTCAATGCGCGTGCGTGGTTCGAAGAGCACCGAGACGAGTTTCTCTGATCACCAAATCCCATGGATTAAACCCAACTGAAAATCTGTGGGACCACCTCGATCAGTCGGTTCGTGCCACAGATTCTCAGCTGAGAACCTAAGTGCAGCTGGTATAATGGCTCTTCTTCTTGATGATTTTGTTTGATTTGCACTTGGCCTCGGCTAAAACTCGGCGACAGTCGGTAGAGTGTTGAGGTCATTATCAAGTTACGAAGACGATGTTACACAAAACAACAGTGCTGAACCGGCTTGTCACTGTGCGTGAGATATTTATTTCACCATACCAGAGTGTTCACCACATTGTCAGTGAATGCAGGATTCGAGCCTATCGTGGCGCCAAAGAGGACTTCCTGCTAGCAACTCCAGATGCAGTTCAAATGGCTCTGAGCACTATGGGACTCAACATCTATGGTCATAAGTCTCCTAGAACTTAGAACTACTTAAACCTAACTAATCTAAGGACATCGCACAACACCCAGTCATCACGAGGCAGAGAAAATCCCTGAACCCACCGGGAATCCCAGATGCAGCGCTGGATTGAAGGCCTGGATATTCAGTTGTAAAGACAAACTTAAGTTTCTTGTGTGTCAATATGTACATATGTATATGTAATTTAATTTCATGATATGTCTGTATTAGCCATACGCTAAATAATAAATAAATAAAAATTCACCAAGAATCATAATTAATCGTTCGTAATCGATGTTTAACTGATTAATGATGAAATATTAATGATAAAACCAATACAGTAACGTCCACAACAAATTCCGTACAAGCTGGTCATAGTTTCAAGTATCTAAGAAATCGTAACTGTGGGCTTGTTATTTGAGTCAAAGATTCTACACAAGCACCGAGCGCTACACTCAAATATTATCGCTGCGTGTAATTATTACTTGGGAGTTTTGTGTCAATTTGATAGAATTTTAAATCACAAATGCACGACTTGGCACGAGAGGGTGTTTTATTGCACAATATCAGTCCCTTACTAACCGAGCCTTGAGAAGAAAACTTTACCAGGTGTTGGGGGGATTTAAATTATATGCTTCGGACCTATCACTGAAGTTCCATAAACCACTGGCTATTATGAATGAAAATTGTCTATCAGTGTTCGTTGCCTAAATCACTGTCTAAGTAATGTTTAGTTCAATTATCTAGTTAAAAGTTCACTTTATTCTAGTAGGTAAAAGTCCTACGTTCGAATTCTAATGCTGTGATATTTGAAGTCAGAAGATCGTATTACTGCGACATAATAGATTGCAATTATTCAATCTCAAAAACAATCTAAGCGCACCTACACGTACGAGCATTCAAATATATGACCTGCTTTGGCTAACTCTCATAACGTAGTGATGATGCATTGAATTGTACTTAGTCATTACTCACGATTCCCAAAGAGTACTCACACAGAGTATTCTTCGGGATTGTCGGTTCTACTTTGTTAATTTATGCCGATTTTCGATTTATTATGATTTCGATTTTAATTTTACTGAAATTTAATCTTTCTTTCGTAGATTGCTAAATTGTCACCTCCTAGATTCCTGATTTAATTACTTGTTATTGTCCTAATAATAGTGATAAATGGAGCTCCGTTCGCTTATTCACTTTTCTGGGAATTTGGGGTTTGGGGGGAAATCTTTGGGGTATTGGGAGCTAATTTTTGATTTTTATTTCTCGTCCGAGGAAGTGGCATTACACTGGAGTTGGCACGGATCGTGATCCCTGTCGGTACCTTGCAGAACCTCACTGACACACTGCAGAAGGTAGCTTTTGTCAGGTGGTCACATTAATGTAATTGGGCAGTGTAACACTTAATGTGAATGTGATACATTGTATTCAGCTTCACAATAAGTTATGGGTTGCAGAGTACCTGTCGTGTACATAGTTCCTGCATTAGTCTGTACCAGTCTATAGTCAAGTTTCAGTCTGCGCCTAATAAGTTCCCATATTCCTGTACATAGCCACAAAGATAAATGTGTAGACACTTATGTCAAGTATCAGAGATGTATGTGGGAATAAGATTAACGAACCAATACCAAAGGAACTTCAGATTGTCAATTGTAAATAGCGTCCAGAACCAAGTTAAGTAATTTTTATGCTTGTTATTATTTTAATAAATGTGTGTGAAAATTAATCAAGTTCTGTTTAAAGTTCGTCACCGTCAATCTGCTACTCTAAGCGTGCACGTGGCATTTCTATCGTCTGACCTAACGGCAGAAGATAAACGCGCCACAACAAGACCACGAGACATATTGCTGACACTCGCCTACTTCGTTAGAGCAACAAGTCAAATAATCTGACGGTGTGTGTACTGAAGGTCTTACAGTACGCACACCACAGTACCCAACAAATGACAGTAAATGCAGAGTTTGGTAAGACAAACAAATGTTAGAGGAGGAAGTCATTTTTACCATCAAAGGAAAAAAGCACTAACATGTGTCTGATGATAATATTAGTGGGAGACTGACTTTCTCTTAAAGTTTCATTACGGTAAACCACTACATGGGATAACGAATTTTTGCTGTGTGCAGTGGTGTATGCTCTGATTTGAAGCTTCCAGGCAGATAAAAATTTGTGCCAGACCACGATTTGAACCTGGGATCCTCGCCTTTCCCAGGCAAGTGCTCTACTGACTGAGCTATCTGAGTGAGATTTGCAACCCATCTCCACAGCTTTGCTTTTGGCAGTACTTCGTCTCTTTACCTTCCAGATTTCACAGTAGTTGTTGTGCATACCTTGTGGGACTAGCACTCTTGGAAGAAAGAATGTAAGTTTGGAAAGTAGGAGATAAAAGTACTGATGGCAGTAAAACTGTGAGTTCAGTTTGTGAATCGCACTCAGGTAGCTAGCTCGGTCGATAAAACACTTGCCCACAAAAGGCAGAGGATCCAGCTTTGAGTCATGTCTTGGCACACAGTTTAAATCTGCCAGAAAGTTTCAAATCAGCACACACCCCACTGCTGAGGGGAAAATACATTCTAAAAACAGCCCCCCCCCCCCCCCCCCCCAGGCTGTGATCAAGCCATGCCTCTGCAGTAACCTTTCTTCCAGGAGCACTAGTTCTGCATTGTATATGAAATAACTTCTGTGAAGTTTGCAATATAGGCAATGTGGCTCTGGCAAAAGTAAAGCTATGAAGTTGGGTCATCATTTGTGCTCTGATAGATCAGTTGGTAGAGCAGTTGCCCACCACAGATAAAGGTTCTGGGTTCGAGTCCCTGTCCAACACACAGTTTTAATTTGACACGAAATTTCGTTACACAGGACACTCCAACCTCAGATTCTTAAGTTTCAAAATAAATGAAGTTACCAAATGCGAATGTGCCAGGTACATCAAATACTTTCATTGTAATTCCATCAAACACTATACAAATACATTCGTAGGGAGTGCAGGAATGTTCTGTTTCCAGATTATAATGGGACACAATGGCTGGCTTGAACATGGAGTTGAGTATTGAAAGTGTGCAACATGATCCACAAGTGACAATATTATTTTTGTGTATAATTCATTGTCTGATCCATATTTAGTCAGGCACCTCAAATTAAATGATGTAAACACACACTTATTGCAGACACTCCATTTAAGAGTTTGACCTATTTAAAAATATTTGTTTAAGTGCTTTTATTCCTTAATCAAAGTTCCTCAAATTTTTGTCAGCTCTCAGTGATATTTATGTGCATCATATAGTTTTCTTCTCTGTGAAGCAAATAATTATGATTTAAGTAGAGCTTATGCAAGATTACTTGGCTTGTGTACAGAAATGCATTCAAGTTGTCAATGCAGGGCGAGTCCTCTGTTCTGAATGGATGGCTGCCTCGCTTGTGTGTCGCCTATTGAGCTGTGAGCTTTGTCCAGAAAAAAACCCGTTCTCACATATCTTGTGGCCTCATTTGTCAGCTTCTTGATGAACTGCTTTTCATTTTGTGAACATTCATTGCTGTATTTGGTAAGGTACTGCACAAAATTAGAGTAGTTTGCAATAAAAATAGGGGTTGCTATGAATTTGCATTTGGTGCATGTCAGATTACATATTGCTGCATACAAAATGCCACTAATGTATTGAATTCTTCTTCAAACTTGAGATTAGATCCATACCTACCACCAATCTCGAAAAATTTGCATATAGTGCACTCACTTGTGATCTCGTGTGCAAACAATACAAGTGGAAGTGAAAGATTCATAATATCCCACATATCTCATACACGATTCGAGATAATGAAACAAATTTTTGGCAAATGATTGCATACAAAGCAGCTGACATGCAAAACTTTAGTATGTACTGCGATATAAGAGTGACTACAGATTTTGTTAGTGAAATAATGTATTTCTTTGAAGAGCCATCCATGTTGTTGTTGTGGTCTTCAGTCCTGAGACCGGTTTGATGCAGCTCTCCATGCTACTCTATCCTGTGCAAGCTTCATCATCTCCCAGCCATCCATAGCTAGCCTGAGTACTTGGGTTGCAAGACAATCAATCGAACAAATCATGTTAATGAGTTTTATTACAAAAAGAAAATTACAACGCTTAACTTTTGCAATTGCACAGATGTGTCACAAGCAGAGGGCGACATAAGAAATAATCTATCTTCTTCAGTATAAACAGTCCCAAGTCTGTGGTACATAGAGAGTAGAAGTGATGCAACTAGAGTTGACGTTGCTATAGAACTCGCCAATCTCGAAGCGACTATCGAACTGCGCCACCACCAGCCGGCCGCGGCACTTACGTCCTCTTAACATAGGGGCCACTGCTGTCGCGATGTCATCCTGGATGGAGGTCTGGTCAGCGTGCAATTGGCCGATCTCTTCTCACCGCCATCTCTCCTCTACCGTTTCCGACTGACGTGCTGGCACTCGACTTTACACCGTAACACTTATCCTCAATTGTTTCATTAATAGTTGGCTGTTTTAGGATTCCATCACAGTTGCACTAGCGACTTTATTGAGGTGAAATTGTGTAAACCTCTCTGTGTTTTTGGAAAATACGCTAATTTTAACTTTGCAGCAAGTAATAAAAAGATGCTCAAGACAGGCGAAAATCAATCATTCCCAGTGTTGCAATTTCAGCATGATCCTGCACCTGTTGTACTTTAATAATAAATTGTTGACTTAAATTATTCGTCATACTGGCATAACCTGTTAATATAATCATTTGCAGATGCACTAGCTGTATCTTACATGTCGTGTGAGATGATGATTGTGTGAAGACGTACACTGTAGAACTACACATCTCCTAATATGCTGTTCCCTCCACAAGGCAGCCCCCACCACTACTGTTGTTCCTTCACCCACCACGCAGTCTACGAATATTGCCTGCACTCTACTGCTGAATAAATTCTCCTTCTCTTTAACATAACCTGTGCCTGTTTTCTTACTGAAGTGGCCGCTGTGTGTTGAGTGTATGTACTTCTAGCATTTAGTAACATCAAAATGGAAGCTCCACATAGGAATATCAACAATGTAGGAAAGGTAGGTTGCTACTTGTAAAGAAGACACATTAAGTTGCAGACAGGCATAATTAAGACACTTACACAAAACTTTCGTCGACAGCCTTCAACAGAAGCACACACCATTCATACACACAAGCAAGCAGCATCTCATACACGTGTGGCTGCCAACTCTGGCCAGGCACCCGGCCAAAGCTGATGGTCGTCTGTGTGTGAATTGTGCTTGCATGTGTGTATGAATAGTGAGAACTTCTCTTTTGCTGATGAAGGCTGTGGCTGAAAGTTTTGTGTAAGTGTCTTTTAATTGTGCCTGTCTGCAACTTAATGTGTCTTCTTTATGGTAAGTAGCGATTTCTCTTTCCTACTTTGTTCGTATTTAGTAAATTGAGACGAGAAAGAAATGAAACTGCAACTTAACGCTATGTAAATGATGTAGAATATGTGCAATACATACCGGGCAATTTCGTTGATGATATCTTCTTACTTATTTGTAAGGATAAAACATCTGCTGACAACAGAAAGTGGTTGGAATGGTTATAGAACCAAGTACACAACAACAAAAGGAATAAATGTGCACTGACAACAACCAGAAGTGACAATTATTGTGCTGAAAAGGATACACTCTTAAATTGTGTGTTACAATATACAGAAACAATTCGGCAAATGAAACAAGGATATTGCCAGGAAGTTTCATATCAGCGCACTCCACTGCAGAGTGAAAATCTCATTCTGGAAACACCCCCCAGGCTGTGGCTAAGCCATGTCTCCACAGTATCCTTTCTTTCAGGAGTGCTAGTTCTGCAAGGTTCGCAGGAGAGCTTCTGTAAAGTTTGGAAGGTAGGAGACGAGGTACTGGCAGAAGTAAAGCTGAGGACGGGGCGAGAGTCGTGCTCGGGTAGCTCAGATGGTAGAGCACTTGCCCACAAAAGGCAAAGGTCCCAAGTTTGAGTCTCGGTTCAGCACACAGTTTTAGTCTGCCAGGAAGTTTCATCACTGCTGATACTTATTGTCAACAACTGAGACATCTTGCAGACGTGATCTGGGGACAATGATCAAGAAGACTGCATCAAGTGATGCCCACTCCATGTTAACACCCATCCACATTCTGCTAGGTTGACAAAAACACTGTGCTGGAGTTGTATTGGAGAGTTATTCTGCAACAGCCTTATTCACCTGATCTTGTGCCCTCAGATTTTCACCTTCTTCACTCTCTATCAGACAACTCTGAAGGAACTCTTTCAGGATGAAAACGCACTCTAAACATTGTTAGGTGAGTTCCTTACCTCAAAGCTGTGAGATTTCTACCGTTTCAGAATTGAAAAATTGCCCCAGTGTTGGGAGGCTGTGGTAAATGGTGAAGGAGAACATGTTCCTAATGGTCTCTGTTATGTGGGTCTGTTGTGTCCATTAAACTTGTGGAAAAATGCTACAGACTTGTGCTTGAACCCATAACGTCCTCAAAAATAATACATGACTCAACATGAAATAAAATTTGCTTGTCGCCTTACTATGCAAATAACATTTCAATCATCACACTGTCTCATAAACTGTGGTAAGGGACGCAACATAATATTTATTGTAGCAACAAGTTTTGAAGTGGACTGCCATTCAGGAACGTATTCAGTATCTATATCTGAGTTGTGGGTATCCACATCATGCTTGCCTTTTTACCAGTTGTCCTGAAAAACATTTTCCTGCCATAAACATGGCACATGTTACTACTACCTTTTGGTGTTTACACGCACACATTTTGACAAAGTTGACATTATTGAGAATCTGAAATTCAGAGATAGAGCTGTCATTTCTTGGTTTGTAGTAAAACTGTCCACCAATATGAATGAATACAATGTTTTACATTAAAGGATTCTGTGTCTCATTGACTGTCCCTCACTGTTTACGGATGAGGTCTTCGATTGTTCTGATAAAATGTAATGCGACTTCACAAACATACATTTTTTTAAATATTAGATTGCACAACCAGTTTTACAAGTGTGAGTTATTGAGACATTCAGCTATAGTCACAACTTTAAATGCATAATTCATGGTTATTAATGACACAGTTACAGCCAGATGCCCATTTGGTCTCCCCTGAAGCCTTCACCACTAATGTAATTGTGAAATAGCTTAAACTGCTGGTAGGGCTAGACAAAGCTGAGGCCTTCCTGCCACAGCATGACCGGGAACTGGCGGCGTAACTGGTTCTTTAAAAATGCGGTTTTTATTATATTTCTGTAACAGCAGTTTGACCGTGTACTTCCCACATTGATATTTCAGATGTCATCACCAGAGATATACCAACTCCTTCAAACCCAGAAAAATGTTATCTCACATACACCACATTTTAGGAATGAACTTTCCTCAGTATTCCTATATGACTCAGTATAAATGGTGGCTATAATTAAACTTCCTCTTCTTGAGCCAGTGTAGATGGATAACAATTTACCATATGCATACAAATTTTATAGGAATGATGTTCAGAATGTGCACTGCAGTCTGTGTGTTGTTACTGGTGCCATGACTTGCTGTTAGGTGTTGGTGCTGGTATGGCAATGTAGGGTTTTAAACATAAACATCAGTGAGCAGTACAGTTACAGTCTACATGGGTCTGGATGAGATGAGTAGGGCCTTACTTGTAAAGCTGTTTTATCAAAACAACAGCAATAGTGCTGCTGTTCTTTGCAAGTATAGAAATATTGAAGGAGTACGTAGAGGTCCTCTTTCTGCATTGGGTTTGAAGAACATGATTCAGGAGCTGGAATTAACTGATGATTTGGGAATTGCTCTTGGGAGAGGCCGATGGCCAACTGCGGCACAAATCATCACAGCTGAACATTCTGTAGTGCACCGTTTGAAAAGTGCTGCGAATAATTGTGAAATGGTATCCAGGCTGTCGTGGATGCAGGTGATCGTCATGTTGAGCAGTGTTTGTAACCTGGAACGTAAACATGGTACACAGTAAACAACAGTTACACTTTCATAAGAATTAAAATATGTTTCTTCCAATGGTTTATTCTTTATTTCCCTACCGCATATCCTTACAACTGTTTCCACAAAGTTCGATTGTCCTACAATCACTTGTTTTTCGTGGCGGCCCTCTCGAGTAGTGAAAGTTTAATTATAACCACCCTGTATATTCTTTTACTTTAAATATATCACCCAGTCATTAGTAACATGTTAATGCTTCCTTATACAAGGTCAGCATATCCATCTCAGAAATTAATCTGGCATCCCATTTTAACATTTTGATGTGGATATGAAAGTTGTCGGGAAGTACGTGCATCTCCAGGGCAGGATAGCGATCGACGCAATACTTATTGACGTGTCTGAGCCGGTATTTCCTCTTGCTGAGGGGAAAGATGTACGTCAGCCCACGGTATGGCTCACCGTGCGCACAGTAAAAATAAAACCAAAATACAGTATCTGCACAATTATATTAGACATATTATTTTACATTTTTATTTTCGTACTGTATAAACTGCTTCTGTTGTGAGTGTCATTCGTCAGTAAGATGCTGTAGGGATGTGCCTCTCTCTCCAGGAGTGGTATATTTCACTACGTATTCCCCCACTTAGGTGAATGGTCATGCTGTGAATAAATCTGTGTGCCACGTGTAATATAAAATTTTTATACTATTAAAAGACATTAGCTGAGTTATAGCTCTTTCTGCTATCTCTCTCTATATATATTTTACACGTATCGTAGACTGTATGACAACGATACTCTGGCAACACCCACATTACGTATTATTACTGATGCTGCTCCTGGTAAAGAAATTTGGCTCTACACACAAAATGATATATATTTTTTTTAATTATAAATTCCTACTTTTAATTAGAGACAGTAGGCAGTTTATCACAAATTCGTTGGGATAGGAGTATTGAATGACACATGGATATGGCATTGCTTGACCATAACAAATATTTATGATAATATCTTCATTTTGGTGATTAGGATTTGAGATTAACAGAGTTGAAAATTGATTATATGACAACTTTATCACTATAGCGGCAAGATTTTGCTGGAACCTGCTTCCTAACTTGAACTTCAATATTGAAATGAAATGTGCTTACATGCTATAGTTCGAGGAAAGAGCCTTAAAAAAACCATTGACTTCCCATAAGTAGCATAGCATACTCTTGTTACCCCATTATTTCTCAGTAGGATTTATTTGAAACGTTAATTCGGCAAAAGTATGAGGGAGATTCAAATGAAAATTTAAAAGTGCTATAATATTTTTAACTGTAACGATGAATTGTCCGCAGCTCGCGGTCGCATTCTCGCTTCCGAGCACAGGGTCCCGGGTTCGATTCCTAGCGGGGTCAGGGATTTTCACCTGCCTCGAGATGACTGGGTGTTTGTGTTGTCCTCATCATTTCATTATCATTCCTGAATGTGGCAAGTTTGGACTGAGCAAAGGTTGGGAATTTGTACGGGCGCTAATAACCGTGCAGTTGAGCGCCCCACAAACCAATCATCATCATCACGTAACAATAAACAAAAAAACTTAGATGTCATTTTTTGACATGTTCTCCCTGACATGGAATACATATATTGCACCGCTTCAGAAGTGCATAGATACCTTGATGAAAGGATTCTTTTGGTCATGTGCTGTAGTCAGTCGCGCATCGTGGTTCTCCCCTCTTTGTTACTTTTGAAATTCCTGTCTCCCATTGCTTGTGTGAGTGCACCGAACAGATGAAAATCGCTAGGAGTGAGGTCTGGTGAATGAGGATGATGTACCAGACAACCAGATTTAATTTCCTGAATAGTCTCAACTGTCTTAGTGGTTGTACGCAGTCAGACATTGTCATTCTGTTGCAGAACTTCTGAAGTCAGATTGCAGGGTATATTTCAGCATATCTGAATAAGTATTACTGGTTACTGCCACTTCTCTACCCCTGTAATGCTTCAAAATTACTCCATTTGCATCACAGAAGAGAATGAGCATGACTTTTCCAGCAGATGATTCCGTGCAAACTTTTTTTGGTTTCCGCAATTAGCTGTGGTGCCATTCCTTGTTTGACCCCTTCATTTCTCTCTGGTGATAATGGACCTATCTCATCACCTGCAACAATGTTTCGTGGAAATACATTGCCTTCAATGCGGAGATGATGCAAAAGTTCTTCACAGGCATCGACACGGCGGTCTTTCAATTTGGCAGTCAACTGACTTGGCACCCATCTTGCAGACAACTCATTAAAGTGCAGTACATTGTGAACAATATTCTGCAATGAACCAATACTAATCTTCAGACTTGGTGACTATTTCGTTCAGAATCTCCTCCACAAATGCAATGTGCTTGTGGCATTACTAGGCAGTCAGCCTGCCGCCATCTTGACACGCCCTCACAGAAGTAACACCATTTTTAAATTCTGTACATGTGCTGTAATGATAAACAAAAATCACCGTACTGCACTGTCATTCTGTGATGAATTATAGTTGGTTGAACCTTCACTACCCAAGAAAGACATCACAGTTCACTGCTCGATCGTGGTGCATGTTGGCAGTGGGGCAGCCATCTTGTTGTGAGTGCCGCTGCCTTCTCCTGCATTGTGCCACATGTTGATCACTTTCTGAACATCCAAGGAATACTCCTGCCTCCTAGCAACACCATCACACAATTTTTCAGAATTTTATGGAACTTTTAAGGTTCTCATTTTAATTGCCCTTGTACACTTGGAGAACTTAGAAATATTATGCTTTCACGTAACTTCTCTATTCCAAGAGAGAGAGAGAGAGAGAGAGAGAGAGAGAGAGAGAGGTGTTTGTTTTCTTGTTCGGTATCAGCTCAGCACAACTGCAGATAATTTTTATATCATTAATACTTTATTTACGCAAATTCCATAATCTTTTCGTATTCAGTTTAGCATTATGTTAGTTTCACCTCATTCCTCAGATGTACTCATTTCATTTTTGATATCCACTTCCTTTCTTTTCCCTTCAGATTTGGTGCCCCTTATACAGCATCCTCATACCTACCTTCTGGGTGCACTACCCAATCTCCTGTCGTTCTACATGTATTCAGGTAGATCACTGTGTTCATAATCAATGCCTCCCCCTCATAACTACCGTTAACTTTTTTACACTGTTTGATATTTCTACGTTGCAAATGAAAAAAAATTAATGACCTGTTTGTGTTTCTTTATCTTACTTTAAATCTCCAAGTGATTAATGGAAAATCTCATATAAGATGTGAAACAAATACTAACAAAGAGATAGAGGGGCTGGCCAGTACTTACCTCAGCTCAGTACAGCCGATAGATACACATAAAACAGAACTGAAAATTTACATTCCTAGCTTTCGGAACTTTGTTCCTTCATCAGGGAGGAGAGAGGGGGAAAAAGGGAAGAAGGGAAAGTGGATTCAGTTACTCACAACCCAGGTTATGAAGCAACAGGGAAAGGTAAACAGGGAGGGTAGCAAGGATGGAGGCATGGTTGTCAGAGGGAAGCCAAAGATATTCTACTGTAAGTACTGTGCCAGCTTCAAACCAAAGAGGATGCATACAGAAGTAAAGAGGTATATAGTATAAAGATAAACACAACTATGTAGGATGAAAAGATGCGTGAATGGCTAAAGAGGAAAGGGAAAGAGGAGAAGACTGAAGAGTGAATGGGAGTGAGGTTGTTTAACGTAGGTTCAGTCCAGGGGGATGGCGGGATGAAAGGATGTGTTGGAGTGCAAGTTCCCATCTCCGCAGTTCAGAGGGACTGGTGTTGGGTGGGAGAAGCCAAATGGCACATACGGTGTAGCAGGTTCCTAGGTCCCTAGAATTATGCTGGAGGGCATGCTCCGCTACTGGGTATTGGGCATCTCCTAGGCGGACAGTTCGTCTGTGTCCGTTCATGCGCTCAGCCAGTTTGGTTGTTGTCATGCCGATGTAAAAGGCTGTGCAGTGCAGGCATGTCAGTTGATAAATGACATGTGTAGTTTCACACGTAGCCCTGCCTTGAATTGTGTATGTTTTACCAGTAGCAGGGCTGGAGTAGGTGGTTGTGGGGGGATGCATGGGGCAGGTTTTACAGCGGGGTCGGTTACAGGGGTAGGAACCGCTGGGTAGAGAAGGTAATCTGGGAATATTGTAGGGTTTAACAAGGATGTTACGGAGGTTAGGGGGGCGACGAAAGGCAACTCTGGGTGGTGTGGGGAGAATTTTGTCAAGGGATGATCTCATTTCAGGGGTTGACTTGAGAAAGTCATATCCCTGGCGGAGTAATTTGTTGATGTTTTCGAGGCCAGGATAATATTGGGTGACAAGGGGGATGCTTCAGTGTGGTCTGGGGGTAGGAACATTGATGTTGGTCGGGGAGGAATGTATTGCTCGGGAAATCTGTTTGTGGACAAGGTCTGCAGGATAGTTGCGGGAGAGGAAAGCACTGGTCAGGTTATTGGTGTAGCTGTCGAGGGATTCGTCACTGGAGCAGATACGTTTGCCACGAATACCTAGGCTGTAGGGAAGGGAGCGTTTGATGTGGAAAGGATGGCAGCTATCAAAGTGAAGGTACTGTTGTTTGTTTGTAGGTTTGATATGGACAGAGGTGTGGATGTGAGCTTCAACAAGATGAAGGTCAACATCCAGGAAGGTGGCTTGGGTTTTGGAGAAGGACCAGGTGAAATTCAGATTCGAAAAGGAGTTGAGGTTATGGAGGAAATTAAGGAGTGTTTCTTCACCATGAGTCCAGACCACAAAGATGTCATCTATAAACCTATACCAGGCCAGGGGAACAAAGTTCCGAAAGCTAGGAATGTAAATTTTCAGTTCTGTTTTATGTGTTTAAATCTCCAAGCACACACACTTTGTTCATTCCCTCCTTACTTATTCGTATGCCATTGTAGCCAGCAATTAGGGGTCATCTATTTGCAGTTTCTTCCTCATCACAATATGAGGTTGCTAACATGTGAAGGAAGAAACTTAAAACTAATGCACCATAAAATTTAAAAAGTATTGTATACTGGAATTTAGTCAACTGGCTTGTCAACAATGAACTTAAGATGTTTTACATGCCTTTTCAATAGGCATTTCTTATGGTGAAAGTGTAATCACAACTATTCCTAATAATGGATTTCACAGTGATATTATTGTAATCATTTTTAAGAAATAGATGAATTGTGAATACATATATATTATTATTGATTTAAGCCCACGAAGGAGCACTTATGACTAGTTCTTCTTTGATGCCCTCTTCCGTTCCCAATATCTCTTGAGCCCTGCCGATAAGTTCTCCTTCCTCTCCTGGGAAAGGGGCTTCCGACGTTTAGGGACTCTAGGTGGTGGGGTCCAAGAGCCTACTGTAGCACAAAATTTGGAACAATCTTCTACCTCAAGATCAGAGATCCCAGCCGAATCCAAGTTATTTAGTACTTCATGAAGCCACAGGCTTCCAGTCTTGTAGCTTTTAACCAATGAGAAGATCTCTGTAAGCCTATTGTTGTTCATTCATTGTATGTGCCCATAGAATTTGAGCCTCCTTTGTCGCATACTGGTGTTGGCTGATTCTAACTGTTGATGCAGTTCAGAATTGGACTTCATTCGGTAGGTTCCATCTGGGAGCAATCTCGGGCTATGAATTTTTCTGAGAATACGTCTTTTGGCTTTCTCCAGGTCATCCATCGTGCCTTTTCTGTTCATCAGGAGGGTCTTTGTGGCATACAGAAACTGTGGTCTGACAGCAGTTCTGTAATGACAGACCTTAGCATTTTTCCAAATGCACTTCTTGTTGTACAGATTGTGGGACAGATGGTATGCTGTGTTGATTCTGTTACGCTTTTCTAAGATGGAGTTGCCCTCTCTACCATTTGGATGGACCCATTCACCAAGACAATGAAAGCAATCGACCCTCAAAATCATTCCACCTATCGTCGTCAAAGGAGTATTACTGGAGTGCCAGTTCTCAAAGTATTTGGCCTTGTCATATGATATTTGTAACCCTGGACAGCAATGACAGCATCCTTAGAGTTGTTGGTTAAGATTGCAGTGTCATCTGCGAAAGTAAGGCACCTTATCTCAATTCTTCAGGTCCCGGCTCCAATGGTAACTGGTTTGATTCCTAGATTCCTTAGCGTACATTCCCAGGGTTTGATGACTTTATGAAGCAACAGACCAAACAAAATGGGTGATTGACCACCAGCCTGTCGTAGTCCTGTATTGATGTTGAAGCTCCGAGATAGTTCTCCTCTGAACTTCACCTTAGAAGTCATATCTGTGAGAGTCTGTTTGATGAGGGTGTGTGTGTTGTAATCCATACCTCGTTCTTGGAGTACTAAGAAAAGTGTTTAGCAGTTGGTGGAATCATAAGTGTTTGTAAAGTTGACAAAAACTATGCTGATGTTCATACTCCTTTTTTGTTTTAGTTAGAGAATCGTTTTCAGATTGAAGATCTGTTCAGTACAGGACCTTCCATGAGAATATGTATTTATTGCAGAAGAAATTAAAATTATAGAAGACAGCAGTAAACTTGGTGAATTTTTCTGTGTGTACCCCGGTTTTTATTTGGTTTTAAAATCATTTCTCATTATCTGAAGAAAGAAGACAATAAAAGTGATTACAGGTGGTATCAGGTACTAGCTGCTACTGTTCATGTACTTCAGCTTGCCTGCTGATTTTCCACAAATAAATCCGTCAGCTATTTCATTGTCATGAAAAATGTTGTGAAAGATTGTGTTTTGAAAATTGTGCAGGAAGTTAGGTAAGATATGAGAACAATCAAAGTCATTGCAGTATTCTTGCTCTGGGCTCAGTTTCTGTAACAAGAATTCCTGAAAACCCTAGAGTATGAAGAAAATGAGGTCCACAAATATATCTGAATCTGCCAAAAATTGGCCCAAACTTAGCCTTGAGACTCCTATTTTTAGGGTACTGAACAGTATGTTACACTCGATAGAGCAGTAACTTGGGTGTGATATGTTGAGATTCAGCCCTAGCTTGAAGTACTGACTTTGGCCATGGATGAGACTTCGTACCTTACATGGAAAAAATTATTTTGACAGTGCAAAATTTGTAGATGCATTTGATCAGCAGAGTCCTCACATAACTTCTCAGCTTCACCAGAGGTCTGGTCAGGCTGTGTAAGGACCGTATGTTGTTGTTGTGGTTGTCGAAAGTCCAAAGAGTTGTTTGATGCAGCCATCCATGCTATTCTATGCTTTTCATCTCCAAGTAGCAACCAACATCCATTTGAACATGCTTATTGTATTCATTTCTGGTCTTCCTCTACAATTTTTATCCCACCCGCAACTCATCCACACAAATTTATGTCTCCTGTCAACGGATCCCTACTTTTAGTCCTATTGTGCAACAAATGCCATTTCCCCCAATTGTATTTAGTACCTCCGTATTAGTTACATGATCTACTCATCTAATCTTTAGCATTCTTCGATAACATCACATTTCGAAGGCCTCTGTTTTCTTCTAGTTCAACTATTTACCATCCATGTTTTGCCTCCATACAGTGGAACACT
Organism: Schistocerca serialis cubense; assembly: GCF_023864345.2. Taxonomy (NCBI): domain Eukaryota; kingdom Metazoa; phylum Arthropoda; class Insecta; order Orthoptera; family Acrididae; genus Schistocerca; species Schistocerca serialis. Next base: position 157,808,785 of record NC_064648.1, on the reverse strand, counting down.
CCAGACAAATACCTTCAGAAAAGACCTCCTTACACTTCAGTCTGTATTTGATATTAACATATTTCCCTCCTTCAGAAAGGTTTTTATTGCCTGCCCAGTCTACATTTTACATCTTCTCTGCTTTAGCCATCATCAGTTATTTTCCTGCCCTAGCAAACTCACCTACTACTTTTAGTGTGTCACTTCCTAATCCTTTCAGAGTCATCTAATTTCATTCGATGACATTCCAATACCTTTCTTTTGCTTTTGTTGATGTTCATATTACATCCTCCTTTCAAGACACTGTCCATTCTGTTCAGCTGCTCTCCGAAGTTGTAGCTGTCTGCCAGAATTACAATGTAACTGGCAAACCTCAAAAGTTTTTATTTCTTTTCCCTGAACTTCAATTTCTTCTCCAAATTTTTCTTTAGTTTCCTTTACTGTTTGGTCAGTGTACACAGATTGAATAACATTGGGGATGGGCTACAATGCTGTCTCACTCTCTTCTCAACCACTGCTTCCCTTTCTTGCCCTTCAAACTCTGATAACTGCCATCCAGTTTCTATACAAATTGTGAAGAACATATTGCTCCCTGTATTTTACCCCTGCTACATGCAGAATTTCAGTGAGTGTATTGCAATCAACATTGTCAAAGCTTTCTCCAAGTCTGCGAATGCCATAAATGTAGGTTGGCCATTCTTTAACCTATCTTCTAAGAAAAATCACAATGCCAATATTGTTTTATGTGTACCTACATTTCTCTGGCACCCAAACTGATCTTTCCTAAGGTTGCCCTCTGCCAACTTTTTCATTGTTCTGTAAGGAATTCGTGTTAGTATTTTGCAACCATGACATATTGGCACCTGTCAGCTTCTGTTCTCTTTGTAATTGGAATTATTCATTCTTCTTGAAGTCTGTAGGTATTTTGCCTGTCTCATAAATATTGCACACCAAGTGGAATAGTTTTGTCATGGCTTGCTCATCCGAGGATATCAGTAGTTCTGAGGGAACATCATCTACTCCATGGGCCTTGTTTTGAGAGGTTTTCCAATACTTCGCCAAATTCTTCTCGCAGTAACACATCTACCATCTCATCATCTACTTGCTCTCCCCTTTCTATAATAATGCCTTCAAATTTATTTCCTTTCTACAGCCCCTCTATATACTCCCACCATGCACAAATACAGAAAAGAGCAAGAAAATACAATGTTGGATATGTAAAGAGTAGAAGATAAGATCATTATGAAATGATAAATCAGTCGTGTACCCAGGAGTTCTTGCAAATTCAAAGTCCAATAGTCTATAGATAAATACATCATGCTTGTAACTATGAGTTGCTTGTAGGTTGAGACAGGAATACACAATATATTCGTTCATTTACAATGAAGCTAAGACGAAGTACGACATACCAAACCTCACTTGCGTGTATGCAATTGTTGATGCCTTACTATAGAAATGAAGACCTGTTAGATTTTTAAGATGAGAAATATTCCGTAAAATTCACCACACTAAAGGCCATTGTGCAAACTATGGTTAACAGCCAGTTAAGCTCTATTCTTGAAATAGTAGGAAAATGTGTTATATTGGTACGGAATAGTGCCTAATCAGTGTATGAATCTGGGATAACTTAAATGGTGATTTCAGGCTGTGTTAGCAAGATTATCTGGAGAATAAGATTGATGATGGCAGGTATAGGTATGGAATCAGATATTGGTGATGATATTTAGGAAGAATTTGTTTCTTAGAGTGAGAAAAGGAGAAGGAAGTGAGACACTGCCTCCAATTATTTTGAAGAATATGGCAATTTCGAATTTATGTCTTGATATTGACTGTCGAAGGAAGCCATACTTCATCTTTCTGGTAATGTAAGTGAGGAACTACAGCAAGAAACTGACAAGTGAGACTATTTCTCTGCCTCCTAACATATACCATTTATTGGAAGTAACATGTATTGGTTATCAGTATTTCATGAACGATATTCTGTCATGTTATTTCATGAACAATATTCTGTCATGTTATTTCGTAAACAATATTCTGTCGTGTTATTTCATTTATGACGTTAGATACATAACCTGCATAAAAATGGCCATTCATGCCAAAATAGTCTCCCTCTTTAACTATTGCCACAGACATCACCAAAATAGATGTAGTCAAATCGAAAAACCACAACCATCTTGGACGCTATTAGTGTTAACACATTTTTCATTGTTAGACAACACTGACTTTTCGTGCAGCAAAAAGTTTTATAAAATGCCAGTTTCCTGATTTTACTCGACCACATTATATCTATAGCAGAAAATATTGTTGCATCCTATCTCCCTTTGGGAATGACCCTTTTTCTGAACATCGAAACAGTGTTGGGACATCTCTCCATCTTTTAGTAAAACAATTAGAGCCACAGGCTGTTTAATGTTTCAGAGCAACAAAATTCTCTCTCACAAAGCATTATCCCATAAACCTGTAAACTATTTGTGCTTACTAATGCTAAGCTCAAAACTATAAAATTAGCACAAAAGTCACTACATTAAAAATGATGATACAGCTGTTGTGTTTCTTAATTATTAGTTTATTATCCTCATAAGCACGTCCATGTTTCTCATAAAATAATTATTATCTTTTGTGTTATAAGAGTGCCAATACTTGCCATTCAGCTAACAGGAAGCCTTAGTTTTTCAACGTACGTAATTACATAGCATGTGGAAGCAATGGCTAACAAGCATTGTTTGTAACCTTCTCTTGAATTTCTAGGGATTTTCAATTTCACATTGGAGCAAATAGAAGGTAACGTATGTGGAAATACGAGGGCTATTCAATAATGAATGATGATAATTTTTTTTTTTTTTGGCAACATACCTTTACTTATCATAATTTTGAAAGTACTTCTCAAAATAGTCTCCCATGAATGTGATGCACTTTTCCAGCATTTCTACGTCTTCAAATACATACTGGACACCATTTTTTGAGAGGTCCTTCAAAATTGCCTCCGCAGCCCTCACCACTGCTTCTGATGGATAATGCCTCCCACGAAGGCGTTTCTTCATGTTAGAAAATAGAAAAACATCGCATGGGGTAAATGCGAACTATAGGGAGGGTGAGCGATCTACTTCACATTGATTTTTGCAAGATATTTAGCAACAACATTGGCAATATGTTGCTGTGCATTATTGTGGTGCAGCATCCAGCCTGCTTCACGGAAATGTGATCTTTTCCGCCTGATATGGACTTGCAGTGTTTTCAGGACATTTGTGTAATATTGTCCAGTTACTGATGTGTGTGCAGATACAACATGCTGATAAACCATTCCATGAATATCAAGGAATGAGATGACTATAACTTTCCCAGCAGAAGCAACCAGTTTTGCTTTTATGGGGTTGGTGATGAAGGAGATTTTCACGCTGAGCTTTGCTGTTTGTTCTGAGGATCAAAATGATGTAATCAAGTTTCATCAGCAGTGGTTACATTTTAAAGAAAATCCGGATCTTCCTCTAACATCAACTTTAACTGCACACAGACCTGCAAGTGAATGTCCTTTTGTTCGGGAATCGACAGTCTCGGAAACCGTCGTGCACAAACTCATGTTGTGTGTAATTTTTCTGTCACCAGTGTATGGTTGGCACCCAATGAAATGTTCAGTATTTCAGAAAGTGAACTTAAGATAATTTGTCGATCCTCTCTCACAGTGACAGCAGCCGTGTCGATGTTTTCTTCCATAAGAGCAGTAACTGGAGCACCAGGGCCACCTTCCTTTCAAATTGATTGTCTCCCCTCTTCAAACATTTTAAACGGCCTTCAAGCCGTGCTTTAGGGAAGAACAGACTCTCTGTAGGCCTCCTGTAACATTGTATAGGCCTCAGCTGAAGATTTGTTAAGACGAAAGCAGAATTTCAAACCCGCATATTGTTCCTCACGAGTTACCTCCATTGCAGCAGTAGGCGATACTGGACTTGTCTGACCTCGCCTGCCTCTCACAGGCAGCAGCCGGGAGTCCCAACAGTGAAACTACTATGGCGTGTTTGTTGCACATTAAGCTAACAGAATATCATAGATTAAATTTTAGCACGAGTAATTATGACCGTGAGAAAATTACGATCATTCTTTATTGAACAGCTCTCGTATATCGCACTTGTGTGAAGTACCATTTTTCTGAAGCTGGTGCTTGCAATATTTTCCCATTTACTTTTAAGGCTTATTCAGTGCTCAATTTTCCTGAATATATTGTTCCACAACGGCCGTTCAAATCGGCACCTGTAACCTGCGGCAAAGCTGCCGCTGCAGTTTGACGTGAGAGGCTCTAGGGAGGCCATGCCGACATGAGGGAAGTCTCCGTCCCGGCTCTAGAGTGAGGCTGGTTACCGCAAGTCCGACCCCCTTTCCTATTTCTGCCAGTGTAACACTGCTGACATGGCACAGTACGAAGGCCAGCCTTTCGCAGTGGTGACCCAGATTGCGCCGTGTCGGAGTCCAGCGCGCACCACTTCTCGAGTCTGCGAAATCAGAAACAGTGTCCCGTCAAGTCGGGGCCAAGTCCAGAAACCGTAAATACTGCTCGCCCCACTCGTGCGGCGTCTGTAATCGTCTGCAGCCAGCTCAGAGACACACCACGGTAGTTGTCGACCTGAAAGGAGTTGTCTGGCCCACTGCTACTAGAGGTCACTTCCGCTAACTGTGGACGTGTGCTCAGTCTCGGTGCTGCCCTAGTCCCGATGCTGCTGGGAATCGAATAAGTGCCTTCCAGGTGGAGACTGTCTGTCGGCCGACTTCGACGTTGGTGCCATATCCTACGCCGGAGTCCACGGTTCGTCTGTGCACTCGGCTGCTCCCTGCACTAGGCCCATTTGAGGCTGTTAACTGGTCACACACCTGTGATGACCGGAGTGACCACCTTAGAAGAGAGGCCAGCATCACTGTGTGCCTGCCACCTGCCCGGACCGGCGTCGCTCTACACTCGCCGAGGTGCCGTCATCGTTTCTTCGGTCGCTGCCCGTGCGGCTGGTGACTCGATCCTGCCGGCGCTTCCTACTGTCACTTGCCGAGTTAAGCATGCACCTCTGTCCGGAGCCGGTCTGCACCGACGGGTACCGACCTCTGTGAGGTGATGTTTTCACTGCTGTACGACGTGTAATGAACGCATTAGCTGTCACTCTGTCACAGCTTCTACGACTTTTCGATAGCTGTCCATCTGTGTCCATGCACCTGCAGCCTGACCAGAAATCCTGCATTGTCACCGACATGTGAGCTGTCACGACACCGCATTAATATTTGTTACTCACTGTAGCTGCAGTGCTCACTAGTTAATCCTATAAGAAAATGAGGGTCCACAAAATTAGACAAAACCCCTAATCTTCAGGTCAACACAGTGAGAGATACTTAAAAATGCAAAGCATGCTGTACTGACCATCCAGACTAGTTGGTTTACACAATCATTACTTTTTGACTTATTATCAAACTAGACCCTTAGAAATTTTGCACTCATTATTTGTTTGTGTGTGACTGTTAATATTTCTCAACTGAAAAGTCATTCGTGGTTAGTAAAACGAGTGAACTTGAAGTGAACTGTGCAATTTACAGCCACAACACTTGGAGTAAAAAAACTTTCCCTGTCTTGGTTTCTGAATGGTGTTTTATATTTTGATGCAAAAGTATAGAACATCTGATAATGGCAGACAGGAAATCAAAATTTCCAGATTTTTAAAACCAAAGTTAAAAAGTGTCTCATCAACCATTCCTGCAATTTATCTCCATATATGCACTTGAAGATGTAAATTTTGAATATCTGTTTGCACTGGACATTTCTAGACTTTTCCAGTAGGGCTATATAGTGAGCCAATAGTAGTCCGTCTAAAGTTACAACGGTGTTTGAATGCAGCTGGGTGGTAGTGGAAGAGCAGTGCCTTTTTTTTACCCAAATTGATTCCTTTATTCTCCTGATGCAAGCAGACATTTGTAAAGTAATTTCTGTGATTGTGGGTAGGTTATCACCAGTCATAATTTGTTGTTAGTATCCTTTACAGAAGTAGCTTACTGCAGCTGTTACTCCCCACTAATAATTTGACTTACTGCAGAACCTGTAATGCTTCTCACAATGGATTTACAAAGCACAACATGTGAATGAATATTAGTCTATGTGACATTAGAACTTAAAGAATGTCTTTCAATTTCAGAGAAGCCTATAAGCAACATTATTTATTACGAAACGAGTTTAACATGTCGACTGCAGTGCATCCCCTGGTGGCGCAGCAGAGGTGCCTGCTGTGGCCACTGGCGGCCACACGGTAGTTAACGTGTTAATTCTCACACAGCTTGTCCGATATAATTGTTTTCTTTCTTTCAGAAATGAATGTTCCATCAATCAACCAGCTATTACTGAGAATTACATATTTCAGTTCTGGTGATTGCCTTCTGTCCGTTGGGGACTGCTGACAGGACTATTGTATACCTTGGCATACATTGAGGACTTTGCTGGAACACAGGAGTCTGTAGTGCCATAGATTGCATACAAGTAAGAATAAAGTGACAATGCAGAAGAGTGTGGCAGAAGAAAACACTATTTTTCTTTTAGTCTGTAAATGGTGACCACCTATAATTTGAAAATATTGAATGTTTTTGGTTCAGCAAAAACTTTTTATTAATTCTAGCCAGAAAGCTTACCTCATATGTGATGAAATGGGCAATTGTGTGTCACAGTATAGTTTGGGCTATGTAGTGCCGAATCACGTTCTGCCGATTATTAACTCGAGAACAGTCACAGGTAAAAGCAAGAAATGTTGTTGACAGGTCACATGGCATGTGGAAGAGAGGATTCCCAGTGCTATCCAATGATATAAGACTGCAGGCTGATAGGACGGAGATGATCATCTTTGTACGTTCTGTATTGCACAGTGTGACAGTTGAAATGAACGAGGTACTGTCTCCACTCAAACCAGTTTTACAGGCATCCACCGCAATGTCTATCGTAGATGAAAGACAGCATGTTGAATATGACAATCTACAACACGCCATAAGAGTGTCTTTTGTTAATTACTTCCATCTCCATTGTACACTGCTGGCCACCGTAAATGCAACACCCTGAAGGAAGCATCCGAATCAAGTGAAATTTACACCATGGGTTTGCAGCGATGAGATATGCAACTGATTAGAATTTCAGCGCAGACGCACATCACGCACGCCTGTGGCGCCACCTCATAGCGTCATTTAAGGCTTGGCAATTTCGACGAGTGTACGTTCAGCACGTGTGTTTACCTTGTGGTTGTTTCACAAGACGATCAGTTATGCCTCGTAGACAACAGCGAACATCGTTTGATCAAGTATTCGAGTTCGACAGAGGAAGGATAGTGGCTTACCGAGATTGTGGATTATCATACAGAGAAATCGCTAGTCGTGTTGGACGAAACCAAACAACTGTAATGCGGATATGTGACCGTTGGATGCAGGAGGGTACGATGGACCGACGTGGTCGATCGCATTCACCTCGGTGTACCACTGCACGTGCTGATAGGCAAATTGTGCGCATGGCAGTGACGGATCGCTCAGTGACATCCCGAACCATAGCACAGCACATTGCATCTGTAACGCATCATCCAGTGTCTGCGCGTACCATTCGACGGCGTTTACAGCAGAGTGATCTGTCTGCAAGACGTCCATTGCTTCGTCTACCATTGATGCAGAACCACAGACGTCTCCGTCGCCAATGGTGTGATGACAGACGGATGTGGACGGCAGAATGGAATGATGTTGTCTTTACTGACGAGGCACGCATTTGTCTGCAGCACCACGATGGTCGGATTCAAGTGTGGAGACACCGTGGAGAGAGGATGCTGGACAGCTGCATTATGCACCGCCACACTGGTCTTGCACCGGGTATTATGGTATGGGTCGGTATTGGATATTACTCTCGCACGTCTCTTGTTGTGCCGGTACTTTAAATAGCCGGTGCTACATATCCGAGGTGCTGGAACCAGTTGTCCTTCCTTACCTTCAGGGCTCAGCCACAGTCATATTTCAACAGGATAATGCGCGACCACACGTGGCACGCATTGTCCAAAGGTTCTTCATCAATAAGCAGATTGAAGTGCTTCCCTGGCCGGCTCGCTCTCCGGATCTTTCGCCGATAGAAAACATGTGGTCCATGGTTGCTCAACGAGTGACCCAGATTACATCCCCAGCTGCCACACCAGATGATCTTTGGCAACACATCCAACGTCTCTTTGACTCAATGCCGAGACGTGTGGCAGCGGTGATCTCCAACAATGGCGGCTACTCTGGCTACTGATTCTGGCAGGAACCACATGTCACAGACGTCTGTAAACGTAATCATTTGATACTTGGTCAATATGTTATCTACAAAATAAATTTTGTTGTGCTACCTCTTGTCTTTCTTGGTGTTGCATTTACGGTGGCCAGCAGTGTAGTTAAATGAAAATAAAATAAATAAATAGATACGGGTTAATATACGAGGGCTATTTGGAAAATAAGGAACGGTTGTGAAATAGAAACCAAAGTTGGTTTATTTGCAGCAGTTAGCTGCACCTTCCAGCTACTTCCTTGCATAGTTGCCACTCTGACTTGGACATATGGCACAGTTTTGTACTGACTTTCCAATACCCTCCTCACATAAGGCAGCCTCCTGTGCTTTCTGACAGTTTTCTACGCTGCACTGCAGCTTGTCGCCTGTGGCAGAATGTCTGTCATTTGAGCAGAGATGAAAATCAGAGGAAGCAGGGTCCAGGATGTGTAGTGGGCGACAAACACTTCTCATCGAGAACGCTGCAGGAGCGTCCTCATTTCCCTGCAGTGTGCGGCCGAGAACTGTCGTGAAGAAGAAAATGTGTGACAGCTACATTATGTGGGGTTACATGAAATCAGGTGAAATCTGTATGCAAGCACTCATATTTGGTGGGAGACACTATTTTCTATGCATTTTTACATGCTCACTGTGTACTCGTAACTGGGAAGAGCAACGTGGCACTATATACTGGTATATTAGAGACACTGCCCAAAACATCTGTGCAAAGCTTCATCATATTCTCATTGTCATTTCCATTTCCTTACTTTCCGAATAGCCCTATGCTTTTATTCTGATATTCATTTTAATTTTTCTTTTCTAATCCTGACTGCGGGGTTTTCAATTTTTCTTTAACCAATTCAGTTCTCCCTTACTCCTCGAGTCTCCTTGTGCAGCTTTGTGAAGCAGCACCATCTGCAACTCTCCTAAGTCTTTCTTAGCATGTGGTCTGTGAACCCATCTGCTCGGCAGTCGCAAACGGTGGTACCCTTTGCCTTCTGGTTGCTGATTTACATCTGTTGTTGCTAATTGGTCTCCTGAAACAAACATAAATAAGCATATGTGCCTGACATTGGAAATGAGACAGACTTTATTGTTATAAAAGATTTGAGATTGACATATCTTTAGAAGGGGAGTATAATTTTAATGCGAGCACAGTAGTACTCTACAATGAGGATTCTGAGCTTTAGTGTCAAACATTGTCACATTTATGCATGAGAACTGTGAAAACTTGTGAGTACAGTATGTCAGAACATTACTGTGATATACTTAATACTTGTTAAGGGAATATGCCTTCTCCAAAAGCAATCACTGCATCTGTGTCAACACATTGAAGAAAATAAATTAAAGGTATGTTCATTTATTACAATTAGTGTTTCATTTCACACTAGCTGCAAATTCTGCCACACGTGTGACAACTGTCAGCTATATTTAATCAGCTTCCACTTATATCTGTTGCAGGCTGTTTAGAACTCTTTAAGATCATTTAATTGGATAGATAAAAAATCTACTCATCAAGCAGTGGCAGAACACGCATATATAAGGCGGTTGTAATTGACAAGCTTTTGGAGCCAGTGACACCTTCTTCAGGCAGAAGGGTTGAAAGGGAAGGAAGGGGGGTGAATGAAAAGGACTGGAGAGGTCTAGCAAAAAGGGTAGATTTCGGGAAAGTCACCCGGAACCATGGGGCGGAGGAGAGGGAAAGGGGGGGGGGGGGCAGGTACTTAACGTACGGGATAAGAAGGAGACACAACAGAAGAAGGATTGAAGGCGAAGGAAGAGGGGTGAAGGAAAAGGACTGGAGAGGTCTAGAAAAAGGGATAGATTTTGGGAAAGCTACCCAGGGTCAGGGAGGACTAACTGTACGGCATGAGAAGGAAAGACTCTGTGTGATATTCACGGATTCTACCCCTTTTCCTTCACCCCTCTTCCTTCCCCTTCAACCCTTCTGCCTGAAGAAGGAGCCACTGGCTCCAAAAGCTTGCCAATTACAACCGTCTTTTATGTGTGTGTGTTCTGCCTCTGTTTGGTGAGTAGATTTTTTATCTATCCAATTAAATACTCTATATATCTAAAAACAAAGATGATGTGACTTACCATACAAAAGCGCTGGCAGGTCGATAGACACACAAACAAACACAATCATACACACAAAATTCTAGCTTTCACAACCAACGGTTGCTTCATCAGGAAGGAGGGAAGGAGAGGGAAAGACGAAAGGATGTGGGTTTTAAGGGAGAGGGTAATGAGTCATTCCAATCCCGGGAGTGGAAAGACTTACCTTAGGGGGAAAAAAGGACAGGTATACACTCGCACACACACCCATATCCAACCACACATACAAGGGTGTGTGTGCGAGTGTATACCTGTCCTTTTTTCCCCCTAAGGTAAGTCTTTCCGCTCCCGGGATTGGAATGACTCCTTACCCTCTCCCTTAAAACCCACATCCTTTCAACTTTCCCTCTCCTTCCCTCTTTCCTGATGAAGCAACCGTTGGTTGCGAAAGCTAGAATTTTGTGTGTATGATTGTGTTTTTTTGTGTGTCTATCGACCTGCCAGCGCTTTCATGTGGTAAGTCACATCATCTTTGTTTTTAGATATATTTTTCCCACGTGGAATGTTTCCCTCTATTATATTCAATTGAGTACTCTTTAAGATCAGTAACACACTTCTGTGATGAAACCTATCTGAAGTCAAAACACACTATTGAAAAAAACTTGGAAGGGCTTATCAGATTAGCACCTCTTTGGCCATACAATTCACATAAATTTAGGTGATGAAACACTTGGTTAATCTGCAGTACACAAACTTACTACATTATGTGTAATTTATGACACTCTGTCCTTGCTGCTGCTCAACAAATCACGCACAGTTGAGGTTTAACTAACATAATTGCTAGAATATGATATGTATACAGCTTGAGAATAAGGAACACTCAAAGATTTTATTTGTAATTGTAATACGTCATTCGAAGCTGCTATATTGTTTTATAATGACGAGACACTGGGTGCTAGGATTTTACTGTATTAACGTTTGTGACAATGGCATGAAGTGCTACTGTATATTTAAAGTAGCTTTTGTGAATGTCGGGGTAGTGATTCTTCTGGAAAACCTGGGATTCTCAAGGGATTACATTTTACCTAGAAACATGGCTAAAGTTCAGGGAATTTCATGAATTTTGTAAAATCTTAAGGAATTCTGCATTTTTAATCTGACATTGAAATTGAATTTTATTTAATTTTATAAATTGCAAATTTTAAAGTACTTACTATTTCAAAGTGCGTTAATTACATTCGTATTATTCCGTATAAATTATCAGTGTTTAAAAACTATGGTTAGACTACTGCTTATGGCTGGTATATAGCTCAACTGAAAGGAAAGAAAAGTGATTATTGCGGTATTTGCTCCCTCCCCCACCATTAATTTATCAGGAGGTTCTGGATGCCATCTTCCTCCCCCCAGCTGCCCCCTGCGGGTTCGGGGGTTAGACTAGGCCCGCGGTATTCCTGCCTGTCGTAAGAGGCGACTAAAAGGAGTCTCCAACGTTTCGGCCTTATGTGATGGTCCCGTCTCGAGCGAGCCAATTGGGGAAGGGCGCCTTACATGGTGCACTGTTTCCGTCGTGCAATTAGACCTTTAGCCGGATTTCTCGTCGTTGCAATGGTGTCCCGCTCGTTTTCGATCTCTTGGGCGAGGATACGTCCCTGTGTGCGAGTACCACGCTGCACTCTGCAGTGTTTCTTTTAACTGCGACGACGACCTTGGACATTTTTGCACCTAAGATCCAGCACGGTAGCCAGTCCATTGTGGTGGGGCCGCCATGTACCCTCTTGGTTGTAGCCCCCTGACAACACAGGGATCGCTCTACTGATGCCTGCACCATTAACTCCCCACGTATGCCAAGGAGTAGATGCCCATCTCCCTGGGGCATCGGGACTCCCGGCAACGGCCATCCTGCCAGGTGGCCTTGCTGTGGCTGGGTGGCGCCCGTGGGGAGGGCCCTTGGTCGGAGTAGGTGGCATCAGGGCGGATGACCCGCAATGAAGCGTGGTACATCATCTCTCGCTGGCGGCCAGCCGCCAGCAGTCTCTAAGCGTTCTCGGGCTCAATTTAATGCTCAGAAGTACGATCCGAAAACGTTCCCCTCCCTGGCCACGCCGTGGGAAGAACGTAAGTCTCGGGATGGAGGTAACTGTTATTCGCCCCGATTCTTAGTTTGCACGAGAGCTGATGGGGAGTCTTTTCTCTCCACAAAGCCTCAGTTTTTCGTCGAGCATTTAGAGGACAAGTTTGGAGAGGTGGAGGGCTTGTCTAAAATGCGCTCTGGGTCAGTACTGATACAAACGGCATCCTCCGCCCAGTCCCACAGGTTACTTGCTTGTGACAAGTTGGGGGATGTTAACGTTACTATTACACCACATAAGAGTTTAAATATGGTCCAGGGTGTTATTTTCCATAGGGATCTCCTTTTGCAGTCTGATGACGAGCTGCGCGCCAACTTAGAACGTAGAGGTGTTCATTTCATCCGGCGCGTTCATCGGGGTCTGAGGGACAATCAGGTTGCTACCGGTGCCTTCATCTTGGCCTTCGAGGGTGATACGTTACCGGAAAAGGTCAAGGTGATGGTCTACCGATGTGACGTCAAGCCCTATATCCCTCCCACGATGCGGTGCTTCAAGTGCTGGAAGTTCGGCCATATGTCTTCCCGCTGCACTTCCAGCCTCACATGTCGAGATTGCGGACGCCCATCTCATCCCGATACTCCATGTGCCCCGCCTCCCATCTGCGTCAACTGCGGGGAGCACCATTCACCTTGCTCGCCTGACTGCAAAGTCTTTCAGAAAGAGCGCAGAATCATGGAATATAAGACCCTGGACCGGCTGACCTATACTGAGGCCAAACGGAAATATGACAGATTCCATCCTGTGAGAATGAAATCTTCTAATGCAGCTGCTACAACAACTGTGCTAGCTCCATCAGTTTCGAGACTTCCAGCCAGCTCGATAAGCAGTAAGACTCCTCCTGCCCCCTTGCCCGTGGGGGGCTCTACCCAACCGGTTGCTCCTGCACCACCTACCTCAGGAGCAACCTCCTCCCACCCGTCGGGGACGTCCGTCCCCGCTTCTCAACCGGAGAAGCGTCTAACTTCTTCGGCTACTCTCGCCCGTAAGAGTTCCCTTGGGACCCTCCCTTCCCATGGTTCCACCAGTGGGGAGGATGACGGCCGCCAGTGGCATAAGTCCTCACCAGCGGCCGGGCGTAGGGCTTCACGATCCTCCTCTGTCCCGGAGACTGAATCGGTGAAGCCTTCCCAGCCGGTGAAACCCAAGGTTCAGCGAGAGAAGTCCAAGAGAAAGTCCTCTAAGGCCAAAGAACTTGCGGTGGCACCAACCCCACCGCACCTTTCGCGCTCTGCGTCTGAGGATGAAGTCGAGATTCTAGCGTCCGCTGAGGACCTTGATCTCGCTGGTCCCTCAGACGCCATGGATGCCTCTCGTACGGGTACTGAATCGGTGGCAGTGAGTGAACAAGCGGCGTAAGTTGCCCTCCCAGTCCTTTCACGCCTTTCTCAGCCATGGACAATACCATCCTCCAGTGGAACTGCGGCGGTTTTTTCCACCATTTAGCTGAGCTCCGCCAACTTATCAGCCTTCGCCCTTTCTTCTGCATTGCTCTCCAGGAAACTTGGTTTCCAGCGATGCGAACCCCCGCCCTCCGTGGCTATCGGGGTTATTATAAGAACCGAGCAGCTTATGAAAGGGTGTCTGGTGGCGTCTGCATATATGTCCTTCACACTCTGCACAGCGAGTCTGTCCCTCTCCAGACGCCTTTAGAGGCTGTCGCTGTACGCGTGTGGACGCCACAGGCTGTTACCGTCTGCAGTCTTTACATTCCACCGGATGGTGATGTCTCGCAGCATGTCCTGGCTGCACTGGTCGCCCAATTGCCGCCACCTTTCTTGCTATTGGGCGACTTCAACGCCCATAACCCTCTGTGGGGTGGGTCAGTGGCCACAGGTCGAGGCGCCATCGTTGAGCATTTATTGTCGCAGCTCGGTCTCTCGCAGTTAAATGATGGTGCCTTCACACACTTCAGTGTGGCGCATGGCACCTGCCGCCATTGACCTTTCCATCTGTAGCCATAGCCTCTTACCGTCTGTCCAATGGAGTGTGCATGACGACCTGTGTGGTAGTGACCACTTTCCGCTCTTTTTGTCACTACCACAGCGTCACTCTTCTCATAGCCCTAGCAGATGGGCTATGAATAAGGCTGACTGGGATTTGTTCTCCTCCACTGCCGCTTTTGAGCCTCTCTCTACTGATGACATTGATGCGGTGGTTCACTCGGTCACCACCGGAATCGTTACTGCCGCCGAATCTGCCATTCCCCGTTCTTCTGGGTCCCCTCGGCCGAATGCTGTGCCTTGTTGGTCGCCTGAGATCGCTGAAGCGATTAAAGATCGCCGGCGGGCGCTCCAGCATCACAAGCGACATCCCTCCTTAGCCCACCTTATCGCCTTCAAACGGCTGCGTGCGCGGGCCCGCCTCCTTATCCGCCAGGGCGAGAAGGAGTGCTGGGAGCGGTATGTGTCCACCATTGGCCTCCATGTCACTCCCTCGCAGGTCTGGGCCAAGATTCGCGCGTCTACGGCTATCGGACCCCTGCCAGCGTCCCTGCGCTCTCACTGAATGGAGCCGTTTGTACTGACTCCGACGTCATTGCAAATCGCTTAGCAGAGCATTTTGCTATGAGTTCCGCTTCTGCGAATTACCCCCAGGCCTTCCGCTCCATTAAAGAGCGGCTGGAACGTCGGAGCCTTTCGTTTCGCACCAACCACCCGGAATCTTACAATGCTCCATTCAGTGAGTGGGAATTTCGCAGTGCCCTAGCTGCTTGCCCTGATACCGCTCCTGGGCCAGATGGCATCCACTGTCAGATGCTGAAACACCTTTCAGTGGACTGCCAGCGGTGCCTTCTCGATCTTTACAACCGTCTTTGGGTCGAGGGGGAGTTTCCGTCGCAATGGCGGGAAGGCATTGTCATCCCCGTTTTGAAACCTGGAAAGACCCCTCTGGAGGTGGACAGCTACCGTCCTATTAGCCTCACCAACGTTCTTTGTAAGTTGCTTGAACGGATGGTGAGCCGGCGCTTGCATTGGGTACTGGAGTCTCGGGGCCTTCTGGCTCCGTCTCAGGGTGGGTTCCGTAAAGGCTGCTCCGCCACCGACAATCTGGTGAGCCTGGAGTCGGCCATCCGTACTGCTTTTGCCTGCCATCAGCACCTGGTCGCTGTCTTTTTCGACATGTGGAAGGCGTACGATACGACATGGCGTCATCACATTCTTTCTACGCTTCATGGATGGGGTCTTCGGGGTCCTCTGCCGATTTTTATCCGTAATTTTCTGTCGTGTCGTACCTTCCGCATGCAAGTCGTGGCCTCGTATAGTTCCTCCCACGTCCAGGAGAACGGTGTGCCACAGGGCTCTGTCTTAAGTGTCTGTCTGTTTTTAGTAGCCATTAACGGGCTTGCTGCGGCCGTGGGAAATTCTGTCTCCGCTTCCCTGTATGCTGACGACTTCTGCCTTTCCTACAGCTCTACTAGCATTGCAGCTGTTGAACGTCAGCTACAGGGCGCTATCCGTAAGGCGCAGTCTTGGGCTGTAGCGCATGGGTTTCAGTTTTCGGCAGCCAAGACCCGCGTTATGCATTTCTGCCGGCGCCGAACAGTCCATCCTGAGCCGCGGCTTTATCTTGCCGACGAACTCCTTGCTGTGGTGGAGACCCACAGGTTTTTGGGGGTGGTTTTCGATGCCCGCTTGACTTGGCTGCCTCATATCCGGCAGCTGAAACAAACGTGTTGGCGGCATCTAAACGCTCTGAGATGCTTGAGCCACACCCGCTGGGGCGCCGACCGCTCTACCCTGTTGTGGCTCTACCAGGCGTTAATCCAGTCCCGTCTGGATTATGGGAGCCTGGCGTATGGCTCAGCATCCCCATCTGCGTTACGGGTGCCGGACCCAATTCTCCACAGCGGGATACGCCTTGCCACTGGTGCTTTCCGCACCAGCCCTGTGGACAGCGTACTAGTGGAGGCAGGTGTACCTCCACTGCGGGTACGACACCAACAATTACTGGCTGCTTATGCTGCCCATGTTTTTAGTTTGCCCGGGCATCCAAATTACCGTGTCCTGTTCCCGCAGTCGGTCGTCCATCTGCCGGACCGTCGGCCCTGGTTGGGTTGTCCGATCGCTGTACGCGTCAAGGAGCTTCTCTGCGGGCTTGGGTTTTTCCCTGTTCCGCCTCCTTTCCAGGCGCCTCTGCGTACACCCCCGTGGTGTGTTCCTCGCCCTTGCCTTCGGCTCGATTTGGCACAGGGCTCGAAGGACTCGGTCCCTCCAGAGGCCTTCTGCCGCCACTTTTATTCCATCCTTGCCACGTATCAGGGCTCTGGAATTGTTTACACCGACGGTTCGATGGTTGCTGGTCGTGTCGGGTATGCGCTAACTCTAGGGAACCATTCCGAACAACGGTCCTTGGCGGCTGGCTGCAGCGTTTACACTGCTGAGCTAGTCGCCATCTTTCGAGCCCTAGAGTATATCAGCTCCTGCTCAGGTAAGTCCTTCGTGATCTGTAGAGATTCCCTGAGAGGTTTACGAGCTCTCAACCAGTGTTTTCCTCGTTCTCGTCTGGTGATGGCTATCCATGAGTCCCTGCATACTCTTGCGCGTTGCGGCCGCTCTGTGGTCTTTGTGTGGACCCCCGGTCATGTCGGTATCCCGGGCAATGAACATGTTGACCGCCTGGCGGAAGAGGCCACGTGTAAACCATCTCTGGATGTTGGCCTCCCAGAGACTGATTTGCAGGCAGTCCTCCGCCAAAAAGTTTTTGCGCTTTGGGACGCTGAATGGCGCGATCGGATTACACCCAATAAACTCCGTGCCATTAAGGAGACGACGACTGTGTGGCGGTCATCCATGCGAGTCGACCGCAGGGACTCCGTCGTCCTTTGTCGGCTCCGCATTGGCCACTCCCGGCTAACACAAAGTTATTCACTGCGCCGGGAGGACCCTCCTCTGTGTCGCTGTGGGGCAGCTTTGACAGTGGCCCACATTCTGTTGGCCTGCCCCCTTTTAGCTGTGGTCAGGCAGACATTTGCGCTGCCTGATACGCTCCCTGCCCTTTTAACAGACGACTCCACTATGGCTGACTTAGTTTTACGTTTTATTCGGGCAGGGGGATTTTATCATTTAATCTGAGTGTTTCTGTTTTATTTTATTGTTTTGTGTTGATTCTGGCCTTTGGCCTATGATTTTCAACAGATTTTTTTTTAATGTGTTTCTAAGTGGTTGGCTTTTCCTTTTTTATTTCTATGGTCGGCCAACCGCCGTCACACTCTGTGTGGTTTTAGTTCGTTTTGTCTTGTCTTTGTCTCAGTTTCTCTTGTTCTGTATCGTCTGTGATCTCTTCTGTTCCTCGTTTTTATTCTCTGTGGGTGTTCTTTGTCTTTGGAAAAGGGACCAATGACCATAGCAGTCTGGTCCCTTTAATCCCCCAAACCAACCAACCAACCTCCCCCCAGCTGGAATTTTTAGAGAATTTTTTCACCAAGTTTGAGTAGCCACCCTGAATATGTCTCCACACGCAATGGCACATTGACATCACACATTTGAGAACAGTACATTTATCTTGAAAATAAAATTGACAACAGTACATTTATCTTGAGAATAAAATTGACAAATTTAAGCTGAGATGATTGGACACAACTGCCGTATTTACTCGAATCTAAGCCGCACCTGAAAAATGGGACTCGAAATCAAGGGAAAAAAAAATTCCCGAATCTAAGCCGCACCTGAAATTTGAGACTCGAAATTCAAGGAGAGAGAAAAGTTTTAGGCCGCACCTCCAAATCGAAACAAAGTTGGTCTCATAGTAATATGAGACACAATTTAGGTCGAATGAATGACGATACAGCTACAGTAGTTTGGTTCGACTCGTAAGCTTAGCAGTTAAGCTTTACCAGGTAGCCATTGCTATGCGTCAGGCGCTCCGTCCGTATTTATACGGGTACCCTTCCTTTTTCACGTGCTTCCTCTGCTTTGAATTGATTGCTTATTTTTCTTTGATCTGATAAGTGCTGTTCTCTTTGTTATAGGTGTTTACGTCACTCTAAGCTGAAAATGCATTATTTTACTGTGTCATGCATTGTTTGTCGCATTCTGATTATGAGTGTTTATGGCCTGCCGCCGCTTGCAGCATGGCTTGCTTTTGTGCGCGCTACCGCCGCTTCTTTTTTAAAAAAAAAAAAAAAAAAAGAAGAAGAAGGTGAAGAAGAAGAAGAATCGTCTCATCAGCGAAACAATGACAAGAGACTGCTATTTGTTTTCTTTGCTGCTTTCTTTGATAATGATCAGCAAGAACCAAATAAGAGACTGCATATGATAGAAGATGTTCTGAACGAGAGTTTAGCGAAAATTTTTCTCCGTTTGAAAATCTTTGCAGACGCCTGTTTCGTACATTACATTCTGCACAGAAATTAGAGTCATCTTAGATTTAAAGATCTAGTCAATTGCCGTGCTTCATTTCTGTATCACTATTAGGCATGAGAATAATGTGAATATAAACATGACATGATATGTATACTCTTCCACGTTTGCTGTTGTCTCACTCTAGTTTCGTAGTTTATTAGGCAGACAGGATTTAAATGAGATAGCAGCAAACACGAAAGAGTACATGGCAAAATGTTTATATTCGTATTATTCTTATGGTGAAGAGAATACTGCATGTGATTCACAATTCATAAAAGTTCCTATTTGCCATCATCTCTTTTCACATGTAGGAAAAAAATTCAGAACGTAGAGTTGGCCATATTGACAAACATCCCAAACAGTCTTGCCAGTCGGATTTTCTTAGTACATTGAAATGCTGCCACATTCAAAGATGAACAATACAGCATTTGTATTTACTTCGTTGGATAATGTATGAAAATGCAATGGTCGAAACTCGGGGCGGAGAAAAAAGGTCGTCTTCCACCTTTTTTTAAATTTATTTACTGACGCAGAGGTTTTGGCTCTAGTATTTATCTTTCTGCCAGCAAAGCGCTACATATATTCAACGGCAGAAGTTAGTTGTGGCGGCACCTACCAACATTTTTCAGAACTTCCGCTTACTTTGCACTCGATTCTAAGCCGCAGGCGGTTTTTTGGATTACAAAAACCGGAAAAAAGTGCGGCTTAGATTCGAGTAAATACGTTAAATGAGGAAGATCATGCTGTAGGTGTGACATCTCCAGTTACTTCCCCTGCCCTTGTACATTACATTTAGATGCTTGGGATGATTGCAAAGGTCAAAATTATGTATGCCATTGTTACTGTACCTTCAACATTTAGGTGAGACACGACAGCAGCCTCTAGTTCAGATGTGTGCTGCGAGTACACTTCTACGCCAGCAATATAGGAATAGCCATTTTATGTATTTTGTATTTATACAAATACACACATCAGGCTTTTGTCCATCTTCATTTGGCATAATATGTATTTAAATTTTCAGTTGACATATTATTAAAAACAACAACCGCATCTCGTATGCAGGTGCTGCCTTTCTGTTCTGCTTGCTGTTGCTCCCATTGTCCACATTTACAAGTGTGGCACGGCAAATACTGTCCTGCTTTGTGCAATACAACAAAGAAACAGTGCTTATACCACACTCATAAATGCAGAAAATGGGAGTGGTGGGATAGGAAGGCAGCTGCAGCATCCAAATTGCAGTTGATACTTTGAGTGATTTAAATATACATTACATAAATTGAAGATGAATGAAAGGTCTAAATAAAATAGTGTCTGGTTGCTGTATTTCTGAAAGCAATGCTATCACCAGCCAAGGATATTAAGAACCGGTGAAATAGATAAATAAATAATAATTAGTATTTTAATTGTAAAGCTCACCTATTTTCCATATACGACCCCAGTATAATTAGTAATAACCGTCACATCGTAGAAACTGGATTGTATACACTCGAGGAAAGCAAAATTTTATGTACAATTAGTTTTCAGTGAATTCAGAAAATGTGCTTTTTGTAGAACACCCACTACTATTACTATGTAAAATTTAAATACAAAATCCACTAGTCGATACTAAGTAATTTGTGAATTGAATCTGTGTCATATTTTCCGCCGTGCTTTATTCTGAAATTTATCAAGATTTGTTCGTGGTCCAACAACAAATACCTGACCGTTCGAGTAACTTTAAGATAGATTTTTGTGTTACATATACTAGTACCTTACAAGCTTAATTACATATTTTGCACTTACCTTTTCTTGCAGGAAACTACATCAGTTTTCTTTGTTTTCTACTATGTTCATGAACTTGTTTACAGCTTTGACCAGCCGCAAAGTATCTCGGGCAAATAGTTTTGGGACCTGGACCGCTTAGCGCTCATTTCAGACGAGCTGTTTCTGTAGACGGTGACTAGATAAAATTAATGACATGCACAAAAATACACAGCATGGATGGGAACCAGGGAATAAAATGCTGTCATATGGTGCACCTCCTATTACTACCATAGTTGGTGTGTTCCTCAGTTAGCTATCTGGGATTTATCCGCTGATTGTGCAGCTGACCCTAAGTGCAGGTACGTTTGAGTGAAACAGTCTGCCTTGGTATTATGCTTTTGTAATGCTTTATTTGAAACATGAGCTCTTTTTAAGTACATGGTTTTCAGTGTATTGTTTTATGCAGATTACAGGTTAATTTACAACTTAGCTGTTAGCCTCTATTGTTAGTTTTTTTATTGACATGAAGTGATAGTGCTGGGGACTTGCTAGTGTGTCTGGTAAGGCTTAATTAATTATTGATGGACCTAGCATTATTCAAACTGGGTGTTCTTCGCAAAGTTTACACATGTATTAAATAGTCGAGAAGTGAAACAACAGGAAAAGAGTTCTAGAATGAAATTTTCACTCTACAGCGGAGTGGGTGCTGATATGAAACTTCCTGGCAGATTAAAACTGTGTGCCGGACCGAGACTCGAACTCGGGACCTTTGCCTTTCGCGGGCAAGTGCTCGCAGGAGAGCTTGTGTAAAGTTTGGAAGATAGGAGACAAGGTACTGGCAGAAGTAAAGCCGTGAGGAGGGGCTGTGAGTCGTGCTTGGGTAGCTCAGTTGGTAGACCACTTGCTCGTGAAAGGCAAAGGTCCCGAGTTCGAGTCTCGGTACGTCACACAGTTTTAATCTGCCAGGAAGTTTCAGGAAAAGAGTTATCCAAAAGTTTCAAAATTTTGATGTTTATTTGCTAATTTAGTATCTACATTGGCATGACAACACCGCTATACTATACTTTCAGTGTAAGTGCTTCACTGGCCATAGGTGGCTCCATAACAGCCAGGGAACGGAACCCTGTGAGGGATAAGAAAACTCGACATGGGAATTGGTCTACAGGAAGCAGAAATACATGAAATGTTTCCACAGTTGCGAATATGAAAATCAGTCAGCTATATAAGGGAATGACAACAATGAAAATTTATGCCAGACTGGGACTCAAACCCACTTTCTCCACTTTACGCAAGCTGTTGCCTTAAGCAGTTTGGCTAACCACGCACGACTCACAGGCAGACCCATGTCATCATTCCTTCGTCACAACCCTTAAGCTGCGGTTTCCTAGCTGCGGGAGTTTCCCACGGTGTGCTGCGTAAAATGCATGCGAGACCCCACTGCCTACTCACACAGTGCAAATGTACGGGACAGTTTTCCTAGGGTGGGGACAACGCAGTGCCCCAGTAGGCTCCACCTGCAAGAAACACTATGCTTTAGGAGGAGCCCATCCCACACGTTGCAACGATTTACTTGGCCGGAGGAGTGGGTGTTGTCAAACTGGGGAGCAGCGAGATGACAGCTGCACTGTTTGTTTCACATGCACAGGTAACAACAGACAATTTTTAAGAGAACTGTTATAGAAACAATCACCAAAAATGTCGGCTGACCGCTTCTCTGCCTCAGAGGATAAGCAACTTATTGAACTGGATTCTAAAAAGCAAATTTTTGGAATCTGGCCAACACCGAGTGGAAAAATCAAATGAAAAAGGATTTAATTTGGGCAAAAATCGGAAGAAAAATGAGTAAATCGAGTAAGTAGAAATGTCTTTTATTACATCCGTGTATAACATTTATAAATGTGTTCGTACTAATTTTTTAACCATAGTTGTCATGAGTTGGATGTTGTTATTGTGATCAATACTGTGAACATCAATTAAAATTTGGTCCATTGAAGTAATCAGTGGTTCCGCTTCTCACAGTGAATCCCTCAGCTTTGACATAACCGCCCATTCCTGCCAAGCGTATCATGTTTTCCTTGGGCAGTTCATTAATTTCTGATAGAGCTGCGTTATAAGGCTGTGGGGACTGGTATTCCTCTTGTGCAAGCAGCAGCAAACTGAAATGACTTTGTCTACAGATTCAACTTTAATATTTATAGAAGTAAAGAAAACTCTGAATGTGGAACATGATACCAAAAGCTTTCTCGGAAACTTCGTGCTTTGCTTAACTGGTAATTAAAGTTTCTTTTACGTGCATCTTCTAGCATTTGTTGTTTGCAGTAAGGTTTCATCTTATTTTCGTCTAATCTGAAAAGGCCTCGTTGCAAAGTATGACATGAGGCAACAGCAGGTTTGATTGTGGCAATACCTGTGGCAGTGGGAAAATTGATTCATTTTTTAATAGTCTCCCAATTTTGGATTTATCGAATATTCCAGCGTCTCCCTCTTTTCCGTAAGAACCTACGTCAGCTACGTTCGCATCCACTATGGCAAGGAGAACTATTGAAAAGTAGTCCTTGTGGTTATAATATTGACTTCCTGTTTAGTTAAGTGCTACAGTCCTAATGTGTTTACCATCAAGTGCAGCAACAGCATTAGGTAATTTTCAACAAGTCCAGAATTCTTCTGCCTTCCTCCCCCTAGTCTGGAGGTGGTAAAAATTTAGGTAACAGTGCTTGTTCAAGAGCCTCGAGAACATGGAGCAGAAATGGTCTTATTTCAGACGCTGAAATGCGATGAGAGAATTGTTGAGAATGGAAAGATTCCCCAGTTACAAGGTATCTGAAAAAATTATGGGAGTAAATTACTTCGGATGAAAAGTAAGCACATAAATTTGAAACTGACACAAAATTCAATATGTAAAACATTTCTGAAATTGAATAACAATGCTAATGTTATAAATGGAATGTGTTTAGACATAGTTTAACTGTTTGCTCTTTTCAAGATTTTTAACGGTTGTTATTTCAGGTGAGCAGTGCAAAAGGTGATGGAGAAACATCTGAGATCATTTTAGGAGATACGGAAACTAGAAAGGTCTGCGACAAGTGGATCAGTAGCCACGAAGAAAAGAGCTGTGTACCGGGACAGGCTTCAATTCCTTAATAGCATGGAGGTTGAAAGGAAAATGTTTTCCTAACAGTGTGCTACAGGAACTCGTTAAGGAAAGACTTGAAGATCGACAGACTTCTTCCAAATTTATCGACTGAGGACGAAACTGGTTTGTTCCTCAAATCCATGGCAGCAACAGTAAAAAAATTTAGACCCAACCTTATTTGCAAAGCCAAAAAACAGATTTGAAATACTGTGATGGACATATAAACCATAAATCAGAGAGATCAAGGATATGGCAACAACTCCACATTTTGGAACGCAAACAGCAGCCATCCTGCTTCCATCCAAAGTGCTGACAGTGAGCAAGGACCTAGGAACTATGACAATACTGTTACTGCTGCAAACTTTGATACCTATAGTAAGTGAAACATGCTTTCGACATTAGTATTATTTTCTTCAAACTACAGAGCCAATATTTTTGTCCAATTCTCAGTCCCATTTGCTGCCGTCAGAAACAGTATAAACCACACGTATATATGTAATAGAAGTTCTGCAAATTAGCATTTATTCTACTGGAACAATTGCAAGGCAGTGCAAAGCGTATTGTAACAATCGATTGTACTGAAATAGTGGCACAGCCGGAGATATAACAGTCATTACTACATTCCGTAGCCTAACAACTTACATTAAAATTTCTTATGATTGAGAAACTTATCTTAATGTAACTGTGAGTTTTTCTGCTGATGTAATCAGTTTTGCCACTCCATTACAGGAATTACTTCTCAGTTTGTCTTCAGTTAGCGAAAGAAGGTAATGAAACTGGTTGGGTGTGAATCTTAAAAATGCCGTAAACTTCTCCACATCGTCAAGCAAATATTTTGTAACTAAAATTTTATACACTCCTTCTTCATGATGCAAGAACTTTTGTCTTACTGCTTTCTGAGTACTTTTTCCGATAACATACTGTCCTCCTCTTCCCTATCTTCCATGTACTTTCAGAGTGCCAAAATTAACAGTGTTTTAGCTCGAGCACTGCGCTGCATGTTTGGACTTCACTTCTCCGCTGCTGCTGTTGTGCTGCACTGCCCCGGGCCTAGCAGAAAGCTCCTTGCAGTGCGCAGGAAATAGCGTCATGCCAGTGAACTGCACAAAACTGCTCTCATCTAGAGGAAACTATAGCACCCACCGACTTCCAACAAACTGTAAAAATTATTTCAAATCTTTACGAAACTACTTCTCGTTTTCAGCCTACCCCCCCCCCCCCCCCCCCCCCACACACACACACACACACACACACACACACACATATTTCGGATGTTGGTTTGGTAAAAATTCCGTGTCAGACGCTACATTTTACTTCACTATTACTGACTCTATTGGCCAGAACTTTTGCAGATGATATTGACATATATTACTGAAGGTAATTATAAAGTTATGTTGTTGTACGACACTTAGTTTAGGAGATATGGCATAGTAAATATTGAGAAGTGTGAAAAATCAACTTTTCTAAAAATCGTAAATAGTAATCTATTTCAATAGCACAAAATTTTCATTGAGTTAAAAAAAAAACGTATAAGGAGGTAGTTGCCAGGTAGTTGCCAAATTAAAAAAAATCGTTTTTTTAGGTTCTGGCATACACCACTCTACACCTAGGAAAACATTTCACATAGCATGCTGCGACGAATTCCCGCAGCTAGGAAAATGTAGCTTTACTCATACAAACATTATGTATTTCCCATACAGGGGGGGACATTTTTATTGAAAATTCCTGGCTGGTATTGGCAGATAAATACAATATCGCAATGCCTGTGTCGTTAAGAAGAACGATGCCCCAGAAGGATGGGCAATGCAATGGCTACAGCTGTTATAAAATACATGGAATGTATTCACAGTTGTGAATACAAATAACTATCTGCTGGGAATGACGTGCACACATTTCGGAAGGAACATAACATTAGTCTTTGTAACAACACAAGCACTTTAAAATCCTACTTATCTGCCAACACCAGGCAGCAACTTTCAATTAAAATGTCCTTCCTTGTACAGGAATTACGTAATGTGTGTATGAGTAATGTTGGGATGCAGGGACAATGAATTACGGAAGTTTGGTTTTGGCGGTAAGTTGTGACACAGTCAAAGCGGTTAAGGCGACCACTTACGTAAAGCGGGAAATCTCGGTTTGAGTTCCGGTCCGGCACAAAATTTCACATTCCCATCTACAGCTGATGGTTGTTCATATTTGCAACTGCGAATACATTTTGTGCCTTTCATAATGGCTGTAGTTGCTGCAGTGCTTGTTCCTTCGGATGTGACTGCACGTCTGAAGGAACAGTGCATCGTTCTTCTTACCAATGTAGGCACTACGATACCACAGGAAACAGAAAGTCCGAACTCTCATAATGATGTACTTAGAGATAACGTGGCACATGGCTGGCAAAAAGCAAGGTCTCTGATTACTGCCAACCACAGGTAAAACACCTTCGTCAGTGGGTCTGCCCATACTATGCACTTTGTGTGCCCTGCCTGACAGGTTATCGCACTCTTCCGTGGTGCAACCCAGGCTAGCTCATCTGCCTCCATCGCGGTGTCCACTGGTGGGGACACTAAAGCTACAGAAAATATAAACAGTATTGGTAAGGGTGTCTGTGCATAGAATCTTTTTACCGTAAAAGTCACCTCTTTTTCTAACATTAAAAACATTTTTCTCCTTTGAAAGAGCTGACAGAGCCGCTGTTATAACCATGATTTATTGAGAATCGTGTCATCGCCATCAGATATGTGGTCTCTTTCACAGAATAGGTAGGAAAAATGTTCATGTCCCCATGGAACCTATGTAACCTGGCCTAAAAATAAAGCAGACAATAAAATAATGCAAAATTTACTACCACTATGCAGTGAGCGTGATGAGTATAGGTTAACTGCCAATGTTAACGGGCACAAGCAACATCTCACCAACGTTTTCAATATCACAACGTTCTTCCAGAGAAACCTTGAAATTGATAATCCAGTTCATTGAGAAGCTTTGTTACTTTCTCTGTTTGAAATGCACTGTGATATATTTTGAGGTTTTATTCCTTTCTGACGAGTGTGAATCCACCTTAAGAGATATCATCATTTTGACTTAGTGGTACTACTAGTCTTTCCCCATCACTATTACCACCATTCGATGGATACGACAAGAAACAATGGAAGGATGATTTATTGAGAATATCTTGAGACTCAAGTTAAGTGGTTTGTTTTATTCAGTTACGGGTTTTACAACTAAGAAAACTCATGTCACATTTTTACTTTTAGGTATATTAAGGTTATTAAAGTACAAGCCAGTTAATTTATTTGTGGAGGAGAAATGCAAAGCATCAGTTACAAAATACTGAGTGGTTACATTTAATTTGTTGTTGTTACACTCACAACTACTATATATGTGAGCAGTTCCTGTCATTTGGAAACATCTTAGGAATGACAAAAACAAAATAACGTAGTGTATGTTAACAGAAGCATGACATTTCTTATCAATCACTCTTCACAGACTTCATTATAGCTGGCCGGCTGGAGTGGCCGAGCGGTTCTAGGCGCTACAGTCTGGAACCACGCAACCGCTATGGTCGCAGGTTCGAATCCTGCCTCAGGCATGGATGTGTGTGATGTCCTTAGGTTAGTTAGGTTTAAGTAGTTATAAGTTCTACGGGACTGATGACCTCAGAAGTTAAGTCCCATAGTGCTCAGAGCCATTTGAACCATGATAGTTTTAGGTTTAATCATCCTGTTGTGAGGATAAAAAAATTATGATGCACTGAATGGGCATTCAAGGTTTATATCATATAATATGTGTCCAAGCCTTACCGCTATTTGCATTTAAATTAAATGCTAGTGGAAAAAAAAAATTATTTATTAATTCATAACATACCGTATTTACTCGAATCTAAGCCGCACCTGAAAAATGAGACTCGAAATTCAAGGTGAGAGAAAAGTTTTAGGCCGCACCTCCAAATCGAAACAAAGTTGGCCCATTATAATATGAGACATAATTTAGGTCGAATGAATGACGATACAGCTACAGTAGTTTGGTTCGAGTCGTAAGCTTAGCACTTAAGCTTTACCAGGTAGCCATTGCTATGCATCAAGTCCTCCGTCTGTATTTATACGGGTACCCTTCCTTTTTCACGTGCTTCCTCTGCTTTGAATTGATTGCTTATTTTTCTTTGATCTGATAAGTGCCGTTCTCTTTGTTATAGATGTTTACGTCACTCTAAGCTGAAAATGCATTACTGTATTGTGCCGTGCATTGTTTGTCGCTTTCTGATAATTAGTGTTTACGGCCTGTCGCCGCTCGCCACATAAGAGAGAGAGAGGAATCGTCTCATTAGCGAAACAATGGCAAGAGACTGCTATTTGTTGTTACTTACACTACTGCTTTCTTTGATAATGATCAACAAGAACCAAATAATAGACTGCATATGATAGATGTTCTGAACGAGAGTTTAGCGAAAATTTTTCTCCGTTTGAAAATATTTGCACACGCCTCTTTTAGTACACTACATTCTGCACCGAAATTAGAGTCATCTTAGATTTAAGGCACAAGAATAATACGAATATAAACATGGGATGATATGTGTATTCTTCCGCATTTGCTGTTGTCTCACTCTAGTTTCGTAGTTTATTAGGCAGACAGGATTTAAATGAGATAGCTGCAAACATGAAATAATACATGACAAAATGTTTATATTCGTATTATTCTTATGGTGAAGAGAATACTGCATGTTATTCACAATTCATATAAGTTCCTATTAGCAACCATCTCCTTTCACAGGTAGGAAAAAATTCAGGAAAGAGTTTCCCATATTGACAAACATCTCTGACAGTCTTGCCAGTCGGATTTTTGTAGTATATTGAAATGCTGCTACATTCGAAGATGAATAATACGAAATTTGTATTTCCTTCATTGGAACTCGGGGCGGAGAAAAAAAGCTCGTCTTCCTTTTTTTTTTTTTTGTAACTGACGCAGAGGTTTTGGCACCAGTATTTATCTTTGTCCCTGCAAAACATGCCTGTGTAGCGCTACATATATTCGACGGTAGAAGTTAGTTGTGGCGGCACCTACTAACATTTTTCAGAACTTCCGCTTACTTTGCACTCGATTCTAAGCCGCAGGTGGTTTTTTGGATTACAAAAACCGGAAAAAAAGTGCGGCTTAGATTCGAGTAAATAATGTATGTTTACTATTCCTAGTAGCTTATTTCATTCCTAAAATGAGATAGTAGATTTTGATCTAATGAGGACCAATCATACACTAAAAGTTGTTTATTCAGCTAATAACATTAATATCTGTTCATTAATGTACTTAATGTTTCAAAATGGGAGCCAGAAGAGAAATTTCTACAGGCTCAATAAATTTGATTCTTTATTTTTGTAGCCATTATGACCATGTTGTTTTTGTTGTTGTTTTCTTCAGCCTGAAGACTGGTTTGCTGCAGCTTCCATGCTGTTCTATCCTGTGCAAGCCTTTTCAGCTCAACTACAGAAACTTACATCCTTCTGAGTCTGCTTATTGTATTCACCTCTTGGTCTCCCTCTACGATTTTTGCCCTCCATCTTTCCCTCCCATACTAAATTGGTAATCCCTTGATATCTCAGAATGTATGCTATCAACCGATCCCTTCTTCTAGTCAAGTTGACCACAAATTTCTTGTCTCCCCAGTGGTGTTCAGTGCCACCTAATTAGTTATGTAATCCACCCATCTTAATCTAAAGCATTCTTCTGTAGCACCACATTTCAAAAGCTTCTGTTATCTTCTTGTGTGAATTGTTTACCATCCATGTTTTACTTCCATGCAAGGCAACATTTCAGACAAGTACCTTCAGAAAAGACTTCCTTACACTTAAATTTATATTTCTCTTCTTCTGAAATGTTTTTCCTGCCATTTCCAAGTGTACATTATGTATCTGCTCTTTTTTGGCCTTCATTAGTTATTTTACTGCCCTCATTCCTAATCCTCTCAGCATAATGTAATTGTATTCAACGACATTCCTCTACCTTTGTTTTGCTTTTGTTAATGTTCATTCTACATCCTTCTTTCAAGACACTGTCCATTCCATTCAATTGCTCTTCCAAGTCCTGTCTGTGTGACATAACTACAATGTCATTGGCAAACCTCAAAATTTTTATTTCTTCTCTTCAAACTATAATTCCTTCTCTGAATATTTATTTGGTTTTATTTATTGTTTGCTCAATTTACATATTGAATAACATCAGGGATATGCTACAACCCTGTCTCATTCCCTTCTCAACCACTGCTTCCTTTTCTTGCCACTCAACTCGTAACTGCTGTCTGGTTTCTGTGCAAGTTTTATAATCTTTCACTCCCTTTATTTTACCCCTGCTAGCTTCAGAATTTCAAAGAAAGTATCCAAATCAACACTGTCAAAAGTTTTCTCTAAGTCTACAAAAGCAATAAACTTAGGTTTGCCTTTCCTTAACTTAAGTTCTAAGATACAGTGTAGGGTCAGTATTGCCTCATATGTTCCTACATTTCTCCAGAATCCGTACTGATCTTCCCCATGGTCAACATCCAACAGCTTTTCCATTGTTCTGTAAACAATTCATGTTGGTATTTCACAACCATGACTGACTAAATAAATAGTTTGATAATATTCACACCTGCCAGAATCTGCTTTCTGTGGAATTGGAATTATTATATTCTACTTGAAGTCTAAGGGTATTTTGCCTGTCGCATTTATCTTGCACATCAGATGGAAGAGTTTTGTCATGGCTGTCTTCCCCAGTGCTGTCAGTATTTCTTGCAGAATGTCAACTACACCTGCAACATTGTTTTGACTTATGTCTTTCAGTGCTCTGTCAGATTATTCTTGCAGTATCATCTCCCATCTTATCTTCATCTACACTCTCTTCCATTTCTATAATATGGCCCACAAGTTTATCTCCCTTGTATAGAACCTCTATAATACTCCTTCGACCTTTTAGCTCTCCCTTCTTTTCTTATGACTAGTTTTCCATCTGAGTTCTTGATATTCATATAGCTAAAGGCTTCTTTAATTTTCCTATTGGCAGTATCTATATTCATGTATGCTTCCAAATCCTTACATTTGTCTTCTAGCCATTCCCGCTCAGCCATTTTGCGCTTCTAGTCAGCCTCATTCTTTATACTTTGTATTCTCTTTTGCCTACCTCGTTTGCTACATTTTTATATTTTCTCTTTTGTCAATTAAATACAATATCTCATTATATATAAAAACAAAGATGAGGTGACTTACCGAACAAAAGCGCTGGCAGGTCGATAGACACACAAACAAACACAAACATACACACAAAATTCAAGCTTTCGCAACAAATTGTTGCCTCATCAGGAAAGAGGGAAGGAGAGGGGAAGACGAAAGGAAGTGGGTTTTAAGGGAGAGGGTAAGGAGTCATTCCAATCCCGGGAGCGGAAAGACTTATCTTAGGGGGAAAAAAGGACAGGTATACACTCGCACACAAATACAATATCTCCCGTGTTATCCAAGGATTTTTACTAGACTTTGTCATTTTGCCTATTTAATCCTTACCTGCCTTCACTATTTTCTCTCAGAGGTACTCATTCATGTTCTACTGTATTCCTTTTCCCTCTTCTAATCAATCATTGCCTAATGCTCCCAGTAAAACTCTCAACATCTGGTTCTTTCAACCTATCCAGGTCCCATCTCCTTCATTTCCTACTTTTTGCAAATTCTTCAGTTTTAATCTAAAGTTCTTAACCGATAAATTATGATCAGAGTTCGTATCTGCTCCTGGAAATGTCTTACAGTTTGAAATCTGGTTCTGAAATCTCTGTCTTACCATTATATAATCAATTTGAAACCTTCCTTATCACCGGGTCTCTTCCATATATACAGCCTTCTTTCATGGGTCTTAAACCAAGTGTTAGTGATTATTAAGTTAAGCTCTGTGCAAAATTCTGCCTGGCAGCTTTCTCTTTCATTCCTGTTCCCCAGTCCATATACACCTACTGTTCTTCCTTCTCTTGTTTCTCCTGCTATCAAATTCCAGTTCCCCATCAGCAGTAAATGTTCATGTCTGGTAACTGTGTGAACCATTTCCTTTATCTCATCATACAGTTCTTCAATCTCGTCATTGTCTTTGGAGATAGTTGGCATGTAAGCTTCTCCTATTGTGGTTAGTGTGGACATCATGTCCACCTGGACTACAATAGTGTTTTCACTATGCTGTTCGTAGTAGCTTCCATGCATTTTTCTTATTCACTGTTAAACCTAATCCTACATTACTCGTATTTAATTTTGTATTTATAGTCCTATATTCACCAGTCTGGAGATGGTTCCTCCTGCTGCCAAACTTCTCTACACAAGCATAGTTTAGAGTTATTGCAAATTATATGTTTGGTTAAATTATAAATTGTAAATCACAGCAGACTTAATTTTAACTTTTTCCACAAATTGTCCCACTATTTGTTCAGCTATGTAATATGATACATGCTTCCAAAATTCTTGAACAATCACAGAAAATATTTTATTTGGAATGTTGCCTCTACTTTTGTGGGTTAGCTCTGTCTTCACCAAAAAGTACTGCAAAATGTTTGAGAGCAAATATGCAACTTTTATTATCTTATATCAGAGAACAACATACCAAAGCTACTAAACACAAGAAATTATCCTCAATTTAGTCACTCACAAAGTGTTACCAAATTTTCATATTAGTTTTCTTTTACATTACAAAACTGAAATCTAAAAGTTAAAACCTAACTAAACTACAATGCAATGTGTATAACACATGATGAAACAAGTTGTTATAGTTAAGTGTAGCCACAAAACTAATAATAACCGAATCTTCAGTTTCTTCATTTTGCACTTGAAGACTTTCAAAATAGTCATGATGCATAAGTGGTATGTATGCAAGAGTCTTATATCATTCAGTTGTATTTATTCATAGGATGTAGTCCATCATATATTTTTACCTCTGTTAACGTGTTGAAAATTTTTTCACTCCCCCTGTTCTAAAATGTTTGCTTTTTCTTGAGGATTGCCCATCATCATCATCATCATCATCATCATCATCAGTTTTTTGGCATACAGTTTAAGGTATTTATCATTTTTGAAGTTGACATCTTGACTGTCATCACAGTTTTTCATTGTTGTGTTCAGCTTTATTCCAGAAGCGTGCTTGACTGTTTTCCTTCACACTTTAGTGGATAACTACACAGTTCTTCAACAGTGTGTCCAAGCAATTACTTCGTCTTTGCATTTTCTATAAGCCCTGCCTTCATTTCTTCTTTGCTTGTTTATTGCCCTCTTAGTAATATTTCTTTTCCTTTTCCTGGTGTGTTGTGGTCTATACAGTGTAGGGTGTGGTGATCTACTTTTTCTTCTCTTTCAGTAGATATATACTATGCTTGTGCTTAAAAATAAACATAGGCAAATAGTTGTAAAGAAGTAAAACAGAAAAGAAAAAGATGATAACCCACAGTTTTGAATGTTAGGATCAAAACAATGCTAACTCTCCATCATATGTATAACACCTTATTCTTTTGTTAAGGTGAAGTGAAAAAAGTGACTGTGTCTACCTTAAAAGCATTAATTAATGTATATTACATTAAAGGTATATAGTCTTAATGTTAATAAAGCTTCCAAAATTTTAATAAATGTTAAACCTAAACCATATGAGGTTAGATTGCTGGCAATATATGCCAGGTCACACACATGTTATTTGCAGTAATGGATTTATTCCCTGGCATTTTATCAGGTTCTCCATTACTGTCTTCAGTAAATGGATCACAGTCGTCATTAATGTCCTTGCCGAACAGCTGCCTTTTTACTCAATTACACTATGGCATGGGATTGTTTTATCCAAAGATAAGAGTTCAACTAGAATAGGACAAAATAATACATGTAGCTGTCAATGCTTTCTAATGGAATAAATGGAACTATGTATTGTCAATACGCAATGCAGTTGAAACCAAGACATATAGTGTGATCAGTCTAATTTTAATTCGGTTAGCACTCTCTTCTTCCGATCCTTTCAGTTCTTTGTAGTCAAGATATTAAATTTGATTCGTGGGCCAAAACTTAGTATACAAGAGGGCATTTTTCTTAAATCAGTGCATATTCAGAATTACTTTCCTAAGTGATCCCATTTCTAAAACCTAGCAGTAACCTTACATGTGGATCACGGATCACTCATCAAAGACAAACCCCATTTCTAAAACCTAGCAGTTAACTTACATGTGGATCACGGATCACTCATCAAAGACAAACCCCATTTCTAAAACCTAGCAGTAACCTTACATGTGGATCATGGATCACTCATCAAAGACAAACACATTTGTGGAGTTTGGAGCCTTTGGTATCTGCATATATCAAATTTGCTTCTTACACAATTGCATTGCTTTGTTCTTTCTGTGTGTATCATTATGCATATGTCACTATTTGGGACTTCATAGAACACCTGATCTACTTAATACCCACTTGACATAGAACAGTCTGTTCACTGGTAGTGAAAGCATCACCCATCATAACCTGAGATCTTAATTTAGATGATAATGTTGATGCAGCAGGAGTCATCATCTGCACAGCCTCAGAATTTAATTTTAAGAAGTACTAATTGGCAGACCTTTTTTGGAGCACACATACTCTCTAGTTCTGCAGAAGTCACTAGCAGTTGGAAAACTGTGGGCTGCTAGCCCTTTTGTTTATCTCACTGTCTCATGAAGTTGCTTATTACACACAGTAATTCCAGTTACAGTGGTATACACAGTATTGTTTTTGTGTGTGTTTTGCTTATGAGATCTGAAATTCGGAATCTAAGAAAATTAAGCAGAGGCACACCTTCAGAATCAAACTTGAAGTGCACTTAGCCTCATTTTATTGCAACAGAACATAATGTTCAGGGAAAGTGTAAGCTGTAGGAAAATATGAAAAAGGCTGAAATAGCAATAATATATACACTGAGGTGATCAAAGCCGTGGGATACCCCCTACTGATGTGCCAAACCTTCTTCTGGCTGGTGTGGTGCATCAGCTTGACATGACACAGACTGAACAAGTCGTGGGAAGTCCCCTACAGCC
The DNA here is from genome assembly GCF_023864345.2 of Schistocerca serialis cubense. Lineage (NCBI taxonomy): Eukaryota > Metazoa > Arthropoda > Insecta > Orthoptera > Acrididae > Schistocerca > Schistocerca serialis. The sequence goes on along the minus strand of NC_064648.1, from coordinate 157,774,098 downwards.
ATCCATAGTTGCGAAAGTGTTGCTGGTGCAGGATTTTGTGCACAAACTGAGCTCTGGATTATGTCCCATAATGGCCATATCATTCACTCGAATTGTTAAGAATGTTCTTCAAACCAGTTGCGAACAGTTGTGGCCCAGTGACATGGCACTTTGATACCCACAAAAATTCCATCATTGTTTGGAACATGAAGTCCACGGTATCCAAGTAGCTGAATGTAATCATTTCAAGTCAATGATTGTTTCAGATGGACCAGAGGACACAGTCCATTCCATGTAAATACAGCCTACACTATTATGGAGTCACCACCAGCTTTCACAGTGTCTTGTTGACAATTTGTGTCCACGGCTTCATACAGTCAACACTACACTCAAACCCTACCGTCAGCTCTTACCAGCTGAAATTGAGACTCGCATGAGCAGGCTACAGCTTCCCAGTGATCTAGGGTCCGACCAATATCGTCACATGTCCATGAGAGGCACTGCAAACATTGTTGTGCTGTTAGCAAAGGCACTCGTGTTGGTTGTCTGCAGCCATAGCCTATCAATGCCATATTTCACCACACTGTAATAATGGATACATTAGTGGTAAATTCTGCATTGATTCTGGCAGTTATTTCGCACAGTGTTTGTCTGTTAGCACTGGCAACTGTGCCCAAATGCTGTTGCCCTTGATTGTTAAGTGGAAGCCATGGGCCACTCCATTGTACGTGGTCAGAGGTAATGCCTGAAATTTGGTATTTTTGGCACACTCTTGACACTGTGGACCAAAGAATATTGAAGACCCTAACGATTTCTGTAACGGAATGTCCCATGCATCTAGCTTCAACTACCATTCCAAATTCAAAGTCTGCTAATTCCCATCATGTGGCCACAATCACGTCAGGAACCTCTTCATATGAATTGCCTGAGTAAAAATGACAGCAAGAAGAAGCCACTGGCTCCAAAAGCATGCATATGTAATACCTATGTTATTTGTATTCTCCTGCCACCGCTTGGTGAGTAGATTTTCTATGTATACAGTCACATTATAACAATAAAATAAAATATATTCTGTGATTCATGAACACTTAAACTTTTCATATATGTGACTGAAAAAATAAATAAATAAATAAATCTGGGCTCTGGTGATCACTAAATGACAATGAATGAATAATGCTCTATTTATATTAACTTGCATAAATTAAGATACCTTTTAATGTAGGGCAATGAATTATTGTACTTGATATCCACATGTTATTTTGACATGCTGTCCCATTTTTGACCAAACTTATGTTTCCATTTCACATCTTTACTGTCTGACCCAGTTTGACTGGCACATTAGATCTGTAGCCCATGATAGTAATGACTTGTTATTCTCCCGAGCACAAAATTTGCTGACCCAGTTTTCCATACAGGCTGAGAGGAGAACGGGAAGAAATGATTGTTCATGGCTGGGAGTTGAGAGGGTCAAGCATGGCAAAATTGTTGAAACATATTAGTTTAGTTTTAATCCTGAAGTGTCTTCCACACTCCTGAAATAGCTTTCAATTGATTCATGTAAACACGAACTTTTATTACATAACCATGCAAAGGGATGCGTTCTGAGAGGAGATATCATTCACACTGAAACAATTTGCAGTTATTTTACAGAAGTATTCCTAAGTCTATTGTTGAATAATGTCCTGATTGACGAATCCTAATGTTACCTACTCCGAGGCTCTGCGTAAGCAGCCAATGTGGTATTGGAAACTCCATGCTGTGATGTAAAGGCTTTGACTGGTGAAATTCATCTGCCACATACTTCTAAAGGAGAACCTCATACAAATAACACAGCACAAACAAATATTTGCACTGACACTCAATACTGTATGTGGAAATAAGCACCCATGTATTATTTAAAAGACATAACTTTTAAAATAAAATTAACTACCAACAAGTTTAATCATTTATGTACAACTAGGGTACACAAAACTTCACACGTTATACTCACAAAAGGAAAAACCCTGAATTTAATTCTACCAAAATTCTACCCTCACACCTGTATAAATGAATAGGTGTGTTACTATTTTCTAGCTATTGCAACTCAAACATTAAATATTACATCAAGAACATTTTTTCATTCATATATGATATCTGAATATAATTCATACTTGCTTTTATTTTCATTATTTAATCATTTTTGTATTTAAAACATTCATAACATTATAATCTTATGATTCTTAAAAGCTAGTATTAGGCTTTACATCAGGTAAGTATATACATGTTCCCCTGTGTTATTCATCATAATTATTATTTTTTAATTTTCTTGTAAAGTCAGATTACTGTATCAACTAAAACAGCTGTTCTAATTAAATCAGTTTTGTTAATATCACAATATATAATCATCATTGTCATTACTTTTTCTTCATTGTCCAGGTTGTACTTAAAGTATAAAAACAATGGAAATTCGTGTATGGAATAATACATAAAATAAAGGAAAAGAGCCCCTCACCTTATAGCTGGGTGATGTGCGGTGCGTAAAAACACACAATGAAAAACAGTAGTCGCACTTTCTCTGGCACAAGTAGACACTTTCGACCACACAAACACCAAAAAAAGCTCACCCGCAGCTGTGGCTAGGCTCTGCCTGAGTGATTGCACCTCAGACATTACATTGCTCTCCCATTGGTAACATGAGCTGCCTGGACCAAAGAATATACCACCACAACATCTGCAATTGAACTTTTCAATTTATTTTTTGCAGCATTGTTACTTCAACTAATTGCCACTGAAACAATTCACACAGATAAGCAGTGTATGGCTAAATGTGCTGTTACTTCACCCAGCCCATATAAAAGATTGAAACCTGTCACAATAGCTGAGGTAAGGAGTTTTATGGGATGCCTGCCGAACACGGAACTCAACAAAAGACTACAATGCTTTCATACTGGAGCACAAGACCATCTCGGGCATTTCTGTGGTTTGGCAAAATGAGTTCTGCTCTCCGATGTAGACGTCTCATGAAATACTTTGATCTTGTTGATCCAGAGAAATGTCGAGCACGAGGTCATCCTGACTATGAGCCGTGAATCAGATACCAGCCATTGGCTGATAATGCCAGTGACATATTCAGGCATCATTACATGCCACATAAACAGCTTAGTATTGATGAATGTCTAGTTGGTACGAAATGTCACCCTTCCGTATTACAATATTTGCCAAGCACACACAACCAGTGCCGGGGAATCAACTTCTGGATGCTTTGTGACACACTCATTGTCTTGAGTTTTATACTCACAAAGATGCCAAAACTCAATAAGATAAGAATAAAATTGTAAAACATGTGTAAGAATAGTATGTTGTTCTGTCTGGGTAATTATTTGAACAAACATTATCACATATTTGTACACAACTTTTCATAATGTCTGTACCACTTGTAAAAAGTTTATTCAAAGTAGATACCAATGTTACTGGCACTGCAAAGAAAAACAGGAAATTTTTATCACAACAATTAAAAAAAAAGTTGCAGTTAGGGAAAAGATTTACTATAGGTGAGGTCCAATACCAGCTTGTGCATACTGAGAGAGAAACTCTCAGTGAACCTCTGTCCACTTACTGCTGTTGGTGATATTAATGTCAAGTAGCAAGGAAGCCAAGACTAATACGACACGTGTGGAATACACACACATGACGCGATGCTGTGTGCCTGTTTGGATAAGAGGAGAACTCTCCATTACTCTATCTCTATACCACTCCCAACAGCATGGCACAGGGATCACATACATGTGGCAGACCAAAGTACAAGGGCTGCGTAATCCACCCACCCGACACCTATTTCTCAAGTCCGGTCACTGTTTTATCCTACCCCATCAGAGGCTGGGTCATCTGCAAAAGCAGCCATCATGTACCAGCTATGGTGCAATCACTGAACAGCTTTCTCTATTGTATGACTACCACCCAGCTGTCCACCAGGATCAATGCCCCCACCAAACTGCAGCCATAAGCAAAGTACACCATACTTGTGGCACAACATGCAGCTGAACATACAATGCTCGATTTCAATGGCCGCTTCTCAACTCAGGTCATCTGGATCCTCCCCTCCACTACCAGCTTTTCTGAATCACACAGACAGGAGTTATCCTTACAACATACTCTCTGTTTCTGAAATTATCCCAGCCTCAGTCTACAGTAACCTGCTGTCTCCACACCCAACAATTTCTGTCCCCTCCATCCTATCACCCCTCCCAAGTTAAGTCACCTTCAGCATGTGTGCCTTCCTGCTGTACGCTACAATCATGCCACCCCATATACCTGCCACTGCTCCCTCCCACATTCCTGCAGGATTTCACTAGAAATATTTTTTTGTCATAATAGATGAACTGTTTTTCGTAAAAACAGAAAACTAAGGTTAAAAAAACTGAATTAAGGGTTTGGGGAGGCAGACGCTCACCCACTATATGACGGAGCTCTTCTGTTTCTTGCTACTACATCAAGTATGAGTATTTTTCTAAGGAGTCAAAAGCTTATAAATTATTTCCCCTATTTTTCTTAATTTGCCTGGGATATAAGAAAGGTAGCAAGCTACAGGCTGTCCATTGATTAACTGATATTCTTAACTGTTCTAAAATATGTTATCTCAAAGAAATAACACAGATAAAGAACTATCAATTAGAGCACTTGCCCACGAAAGGCAAAGGTCCCGAGTTCGAGTCTCGGTCCGGCACATAGTTTTAATCTGCCAGGAAGTTTCATATCAGCGCACACTCCGCTGCTGAGTGAAAATCTCATTCTGGAAACTATCAATTATATTCCCAGAGTAACACATATTTAGAACCATGGGTATGGGCATGTCATTAACAACATGCCTTAACACTATCTTTTTTCCCCTCAGTCTCCTCCATGAGGGGGAGGAGCAAGCTGTTTGAGAGCACACTAACTACCTTTCCAAGCAATAGGTTTTAACAAATTTTATTTTTATTGCATTTATATCCCTTTTCTTGCAAAAGCACATAATTTGTTTAGTTCAGTCTTACAATTTTAAGTTATTTCTTTAGACTGTTGTTACAAATTTTACACATACATAATACACATAGCTAAGGAAATGACAAGAATGTTGAATTTATATGTAGTACATGTTTATCTAAAGAGAATATGATAAGAAAGTGGCAAGTAAATAATGTTATGCCTTGAGGTATTTTCTCAGGTGCCAGCTTTAGCTGGGACTAATCTTTTCCTTTCCAGTATGGTAGCCAAAATGATCTGCTGTAGTGTCTGTCTCACAGATGACTCAGTCTCCATTGTCTCATCTTCTTCGAAGTTGCTAATATTATGATTCAGTTCTTCCTGCTATGCCAGCCACCCTTCGTAGTCAATCACTTCATCAGTTATCACTATTTGGTCAATGTTCACCATTCACGTTGATCAGGCTCTGTTCGTCAGGTAGCCTCCATCGTCTGTGTCGTGCAGTTAGCCGATATCACATTTTTGCCTTTCGTCTCAGGGTGACCTTTGTGGTGATCTACCTGGGGTGTCTGTGTCTCTCGATGTTGTTGAGAGCAATCTCTAATTTAGGAGGCCGTCATGACACCCATTTGTGTGCTAACCTGCATCGATCGCGACTCTGCTTGTGGTCGCCGGTGGTAGACTCTTCGGTAGGTGGTAAGCCTCCTTCAGCAGGGGACAACCTGCTTCCAACTCAGCAGATGGAATGTTCCTCAAAACAAAACTATATAGCATTTCCAGAGAAGTATGTCAACGGGTGTAATAATTCTCATTGTAGGCCGAATCCATATTCACTTATAACAATGCATTAACGAACTACAAATACGTAGCTCGAACAGTTTACGGGTATACTGCCGGTTCATAGTGTCCAACGGGCACAATATTTCGGCAATCAGACATGTCGCCATCGTCAGGTGCACTGACGAACTGAGCTCCTGAGGGCGGGCGGCCGATATGGAGCTCAGTTCGTCAGCGCACGTGACAATGGCGACATGTCTGCGACATGTCTGATCACCAAAATATTGTGCCCGTTGGACACTATGAACCGGCAGTATACCCGTGGACTGTTCGAGCAACAAATACGCTGGGAGAAACTGAAGAATCACTACAAATACGTGGTTTAAAGATGCATCTTATTTTAACTATTATTCAACAGCTCTTTAAAATGCAAAATAAAACTGACATAAGGCTGCTCCTGCACCAAAACATGGTAAGTAATGTAGTTCACAGAAGTTGCCACAGCCAGTTCAACTACTGTGTACTGTCTCAACATTGTCAGACTGTGCCCAAATATTGATGCTGAAATATTGATGGTGATTGGCTAATGTTCACCACATTATATGGTAATCCAGCCAATTTGGACTGCTGCTTGCTTTTGCAAGGACTGCATTCAGCATTTGTAATCATGAATCTGACTGTGAGAATTGTTTGGAATTATTCGTTCATACTGAGAATTTGAACACATGCTTGGGGAATGTGGATAAAGTACAGCAGAAGATATGGTTGAGTGCTTATAGGATGACTACAGCTTTTTGGCTTATTTGAGATTACATAGGCAGGAAGAGTACTCAAAAAATGACTGAATTCCAATTGTGGGATGGAAATTAACATTGTAAAAAAAATTAAAGTAGTTTTATTTTTCCTATCAAACAGTGAAGAACAGTTCTTGGTACATTTATTGAGTTTCGTCCTTTGTGGCCATTACTCTGATGCAGTTTCAAACTCTTATTTTAATGTGCATATAAAGATTTTTCTTTTTATGAATGCCCTATTCTCTGCAGAATTTGCTTCTCTTCTACATTAGTCATAAACATACTAATCAACAGTGGTTAGTATTGTATTTATTCTTGTTAACTAAAAACAGTACTCACTGTACTCTAAATTTAGTATGGCTCAAATATTTCCTTTTAGAAACATGCACAAATACTTTTCAATACAATAATCTGTCTGTTGTTAACCAACAGATTTATTAATTTCGTAAATGTCATTCAAACCATTTTTTAAAAATAATAATGATGTTGTGTATGTTTGTCACAGAGCACATATGGGAGAAATAAATGCTACAGTGTTTCACGGCTGTAACACATTCTTCAAACTGTGCTAGTTCTTCTTCCACCCCTAAAACTTTTCAGCAAAACTATTTGGTGAATAACATGCAAAAATAGCTTGGATCGATGTAGCAAGAACAAAGTAATTTTGATGCCCTTTGGAAGTATAGTCAACATTTGTGCTAGTTTCTCATATACTGTCTGAGTTCTGAAACTTAGGTGTCGAGTATACTGTGGTTCCACTTTCTCCAAGCAGGTTATTCTTTGACAGTAGGTTTTTTTCAGTTGTAGCTTTCAGTGCCTTTTCTCTCACAGATGTGTGTTTCTTCATAGGCTATTCACCTGAATCCTGAGTTCTTGTATTTAAACAATTCATTGCTAAATTGTCTTCTCTTACATTTATCGTGTAAGTACCTGGCACAGCTGATGCCAACTGTGCACATTTTTTGTAATGTGTCTTAATTATCTGGCAAAATCTAACACCTAGCAATTTATTAATTTAACACTCACTCCAAATAGTCTGAAAATTCTGTATGTTGGCATAAGCTTTAAATCTATTGTAATTTCACAACAGTGACTTGAAATCAATTTTCAACACATTGGAAAAACTTTTGAGCTGTACATGTATACTTCACCACAATATGAGTGAAAAAGCACATCCCATTTTAAATTGTTTGTTATTATATGTTTGGCAGTACCATTGTCATTGGATATTCTACAACTTAAATTAATTTCACTGACAAAGTGCTGATATTAGAGTGTGAGGGAGAGTTAAGTGGTATACTATAATTTTTTTAAAACATCTGTGGACAGCTCCATCCTTACGGACATAACATTTGTACAATTGTAAGTGAAGAAATAACATGAAAATAAAATTCATAAGCTACTAAGTTTTCAATGGAGAGACCATAATATGAACAACATACAACCAAGATCTGATGAAGCACTCTATGCATTTTCTCCTAAAAATATTAAAATTTATTGTTAATATACGGGGTGATCAAAAAGTCAGTATAAACTGAAAACTTAATAAACCATGGGGTAATGTAGATAGAGAGGTACAAATTCACACACATGCTTGGAGTGACATGGGGTTTTATTAGAACCAAAAAAATACAAACAATTAAAAAATGTGCGACATATGGCGCTTCATCTGATCAGAATAGCAATAATTAGCATAACAAAGTAAGAAAAAGCAAAGATGATGATCTTCACAGGAAATGCTCAATATGTCCAACATCATTCCTCAACAATAGCTGTAGTCGAGGAATAATGTTGTGAACAGCACTGTAAAGCATATCCGGAGTTATGGTGAAGCATTGGCGTCAGATGTTGTCTTTCAGCATCCCTAGAGATGTCGGTCGATCATGGTACGCTTGCGACTTCAGGTAACCCCAAAGCCAATAATCGCATGGACTGAGGTCTGGGGACCTGGGAGGCCAAGCATGACTAAAGCGGCAGCTGAGCACACGATCATCACCAAGCGACGCGCGTAAGAGATCTTTCACGCGTCTAGCAATATGAGGTGGAGCGCCATCCTGCATAAACATCGTACGTTCCAGCAGGTGTTTATCAGCCAGGCTGGGGATGATGCGATTCTGTAACATATCACCCATCACGGTAGCAGTTACAAAACCAGAATCACGCATTTCCTCGAAGAAAAAAGGCCCAATAACGGTAGATGTGGTAAATCCAACCCATACCGTGACTTTCTCGTCATGCAATGGAGTTTCCACGACAGTTCTAGGGTTTTTGGTAGCCCATATTCTGCAGTTGTGGGCGTTGACAGACCCTCGGAGTGTGAAATGAGCTTCGTCGGTCCACAACATGTTACTCAACCAATCGTCATTTTCCACCATCTTTTGAAACGCCCACACCGTAAATGCCCTGCGGTTCACTAAATCGCCAGGTAACAGTGCATGATGCCGATGGATTTTGTACGGACAGCATCAGAGGGTACGCCTAAGTGCCAAACAAACAGTAGTGTACCGAATGCTGGTGCGACGTGCGACTGCACGAGCACTGACTTCCCCGTGCATAGACGAACCCGCTACAGTCTCCATTTCTTGCTGAACTGTCTCAGCAGCATTACGCCTTGTTCTCGGTCAGCCACTACGGGGTCTATCGTCCAAACAACCCGTGGCTTCGAACTTCTAAATCATTCTCGCCACAGCTGCATTTGTCAACGGACCTTTACCCGTTTGAATCTCCTTCCTATGGCGATAGGAACGTAACGCTGAACTAGCACATTCCCCATTCCGATAATACAGCCTCACTAAAAGCGCCTTTCAGGTAATGTCAACATGCTGCGACTGCTAGTGCATCTGATTCTCTCTCTCATTACAGCTCCTTTTATACACGATTGTCACTGACGTTTCGCTGTGCAGCGCCATCTGTCGAACATTTTGTGAACTTAAGTTTTTTTTTTTTGTTCTAATAAAACCCCATGTCGTTCCAAGCATGTGTGTCAATTTTTACCTCCCTATCTACATTATTCCGTGGTTTATTCAGTTTTCAAATTTATACTGACTTTTTGATCAGCCAGTATTAAACTGACTGAGCATATAGGAATTCAGAGATGACTTACGATGCACTTCAGTAACGTGGATAACATAGAATCCATTTCATATCTAGTGTGAAATGAAATGACCGTATGGCATTTCTGACCGGGAGATATATGCAGGACCATTCAGCCGCCAACTGCAAGTCTTCATGAATTGATACAACTTTGATGACTTACATCTCAAAAGAAGGTAAAATGGTGGTAAGTGTAACAACACCCAGCTCCCAAGAGGATAAATTCTCCGACTTGACCGAGAATTACACCTGGGCCACTTTATAGCTATTGATCTCTCTGACCATACAGTTACAGGGATGGATGTGTTGCTGCCATAGTTCAGTGACACTGTGTCACATAGACACACCGACAGGCCCTGAAAGTAAATGTTAAATCAGAGTGCAGACATAGTGAATTGGAACATAAAAGTAAAACTGAGCATATGTGAATTTGGGGATGACTCAAAGGGCATTTCTGCATCGTGTGTAACACTGAATTACACTACTGGCCATTAAAATTGCTACACCAAGAAGAATGCAGATGATAAATAGGTATTCATTGGACAAATATATTATACTAGAACTGGCATGTGATTACATTTTCACGCAATTCGGGTGAATAGATCCTGAGAAATCAGTACCCAGAACAACCACCTCTGGCTGTAATAGCGGCCTTGATACGCCTGGGCATTGAATCAAACACAGCTCTGATGGCGTGTACAGGTACAGCTGTCCATGCAGCTTCAACACGATACCACAGTTCATCAAGAGTAGTGACTGGCGTATTGTGACGAGCCAGTTTCTCGCCCACCATTAACCAGACGTTTTCAATTGGTGAGAGATCTGGAGAATGTGCTGACCAGTGCAGTAGTCGAACATTTTCTGTATCCAGAAAGGCCCGTACAGGTCCTGCAACATGCGGTCGTGCATTATCCTGCTGAAATGTAGGGTTTCGCAGGGATCGAATGAAGGGTAGAACCACAGGTCGTAACACATCTGAAATGTAACGTCCACTGTCCCCATACCATCACGCCAGGCAATACGCCAGTATGACGATGACGAATACACGCTTCCAATGTGCGTTCACTGCGATGTCACCAAACAGGGATGCGACCATCCTGATGCTGTATACAGAACCTAGATTCCTCTGAAAAAATGACATTTCGCTATTCGTGCACCCAGATTCATAGTTGAGTACACCATCACAGGCGCTCCTGTCTGTGATGCAGCGTCAAGGGTAACCGCAGCCACAGTCTCCGAGTTGATAGTCCATGCTGCTGCAAACGTCGTCGAACTATTCGTGGAGATGGTTGTTGTCTTGCAAATGTCCCCATCTGTTGACTCAGGGATCGAGACGTGGCAGCACGATCCGTTACAGTCGTGTGGATAAGATGCCTGTCATCTAGACTGCTAGTGATACGAGGCCGTTGGGATCCAGCACGGCGTTCCGTATTACCCTCCTGAATCCACCGATTCCATATTCTGCTAACAGTCATTGGATCTTGATCAACGCGAGCAGCAATGTCGCGATACGATAAACCGCAATCGTGATAGGCTAAAATCCGACCTTTATCAAAGTCGGAAACGTGATGGTACACATTTCTCCTCCTCACACGAGGCATCACAACAATGTTTCACCAGGCAACGCCAGTCAACTGCTGTTTGTGTATGAGAGATCGGTTGGAAACTTTCCTCATGTCAGCACGTTGAAGGTGTCGCCACCAGTGCCAATCCTGTGTGAATACAATGAAAAGCTCATCGTTTGCATATCACAAAATCTTCTTCCTGTCGGTTATATTTCGCTTCTGTAGCACATCATCTTCGTGGAGTAGCAATTTTAATGGCCAGTAGTGTACTTTCATACCTGGTGTGCCGTGTGGAAGCTCTTGCTGCCATGATATGTCACGAACTCTTTCTTCAAACTCACTGACAGATGCTGTAAGTAAAAATTAAATCAGAATGCAGGCATACTGCATCGGATCGGAAAAGTAACATTGAGCATATGTGAATTTAGGGATGACTCTCAAGGCATTTCAGTACTGTGCGTAACACAGATTTAAACTCATACTTGGTGTGCTATGTTGGAGCTGTTGCTGCCTTGGTTGACTCAAAGTTTGTTGCACACACGTACTGACAGGTATAGGATTTTAAATCATTTTCTATACATAGAACAGAAACATGGTACTGCATATGTGAGAAATAAAAGATAAATCAGTAATTCTATCAGTTCTGCTAGAACCTGCTAATACTTAATCTGTCATACTAAGAAAGCACTTGATTCTCCAAGTATTTACTCAATATCGCAGATTAAATCTTCATGTGTTATAGTAGCCTATTACTTGTGAGTCATCTGCGTAGAGGATCATATCAGACTGAACCAAGCATGACATATCATTGCGTACTCCTTAGTTCAAATTTATTTGCAGGTTCCAGAAATACTAATAAAATTACTGGGTGGAAAGACAGCAGCACGTCACAGCAAGTAAAATAATAATTGAACTATGCAAAACCAGAAATAGTTCACTTTACCACAAAATAGTCTGTGGAATTGTGTTAACAGAAATGTCCGATTCCACCCGTCTGCTTTGACTAATGACCTCACCAATATGGTGGAAACAACCATTCCCAACTACTCCCATATCACGACTATGACGTCATTATGTAAACATGACTACAAACACAAAAATAGATTGAAAAACCATCAAACAAAAATCCCTCCAAAAATATAATGAAACTAATGGGACAAGCAGGGGAAATTTGGGGTTTTTGGGTGGGGACAAACTAAAAATAAACACACGCCAATAAACCAAACGAAAAAAATGATAAAGCAAAATGACCACAACCTTCCCAAAAACAACTAGAATCAATATCCACTGGAACTGAACATTTCCCTTTACCTATATACGTCACCAGAAACTACCGTTACCAAATCATGAAACCCAAAACTACAACCACATCCACAATTATCGCTACATCAATAAACACAACAAACCAACAAAACTGGAATCTAACACTTCCCTTGACATATATAGATCAACAGAAACTACCGATACCAAACCAACAACAGCTACAACCACGCACTGAAACTCACACTCTCACACACACACACACACACACACACACACACACACGCACACACACAAACCAACCATCTAAACAGACAAAAAAAAATAAACAAAAACTACACACTCGCCACAAAAAAGCTCCAGTGCTGCCCTCTAGGTCAGACACCACAATCACACCGAGGACACACACAAACACACACTACAACTAAAAAAAACTACAACAAAACAAATCCTCCACAACAAAATTAAAAAAAACCACGACTACCCCCCACCCACCTACCTCTCCAAACCTAACCAACAGCCCCCCCCCCTCCCCCGAGCTGCAGCCAACACTCCAGCCAATACACCTTACTGACAGCCCTTAAAGAAAATCTAAAAATACAATTGCCTTTGGGGATGCTCTTCCGCCAACAGTACTCATCTAAATGAGCCTGAAGGTTAAAAGAGAACCTTATCCCCCTCCCAATAACAGGTTTAACAGCCTCCCAAAACCCCTCTATAGTACTAGAATAGGCTCCACTCCCACAATTCTTAAACTTGACACTGTTGTTAACTACTAAATGCTGGTACCCTTCCCGACCCAAACCGCTATAAGAAGAAAACCCATCCAAAACTACATTACTACCCTCTTCTACATATTCCTGAATCAAACCCACAAACTCCCTTTTTGTACGTCGCTCAACAACCCTAAAAACACGTTCTGAAGACCCAGCCCCTGATACCACAGCCCCCCCCCCCCCCACACCCATATACCAACCATAGGCTTACCCCTCCCATACTTTCTCCTCCCAAACTGTGACTCGTCAATCTCTACAACTACCCCAGGCCCACCCAACTTACCTGTGTATTTAATATATTCAGAACAAACCACACGACAAAAAGAATACCAGTCAAGAACCGTTTACTCACTCACACTCATCTCATGTGCACAGAAACAGTGTGAGGATTGATAACAAAAATGATAACTCAACCACACAATGTCACGCATGCCCAACCTAGATATCTCGAACCAGGAACCTCGATGTATGGAGCACCATATGTTATCCCTTCCTAAATCTCCACATATAGCTGTCCCTGATCTGCGATGCCAGAACTTTGGTAAGCCTCATAGGTTCTCCACACAACGAACATTGCACGAATTCAGCCAAAAGACCGAAAAGTTGCAGGAACTTTATAAGCGACAAGGTAGTGTCGCCCATAAGCCCCCATAACCGAAAACTATTAATCTTCTGGGTCATATCCATACCTAACAAAGACATAACAACAGTAATATAAAAAATTCACACATGGCGAACCAAAAACGACACTACAGTAACTTAGGCATAAAAAAAACTACACTGTCAACTCACTGCAAAATATTCCACTAGACACACAGTCAGCACCACGGCAAAACCAGTCAACGACTAACACTCAAATGAACCCAATACTCCACACGACACTCACGAACTAAACTTTGCACCATTGTGACGTCACACACCACAACAGCCTTACGTCACGGGTCAAAGCCGACGGGTGGAATTGGACACTTCCGTCGACCCGTGGAATTTATACGTGATATACACTATTTGGTCAAAAAAATTGTACATCATAACCTGTGTCAAAGAGATATGTGTACCAGTAATTAAAAATATATTGTGTAGTTATCATGTAGGCAGCATACTAAGCCACAAAACAAAGTCATGAACACTATAAATAACATCACTGATTAAAGTTTAAAAAATATATATTGTGCATATTTTATTTCAGCCAGTAGCTATAGTATTATTTTTTGGAGTTCTGAGAAAATTAACTTTCTGAATGCTTTTAGACTATCCAGGCCATAATGGGAGCTAAAAAGAAACCCACAGGTTTTTCAGGGAGAGTGATTTGGTCACAGACTAAAACTACATCGAAATACTACACATCACATGAACATGAAATTTATAAATAAAGCCTGAAAGGGATAGTATGACAAATAATAATAATAATAATACTGAAGCAGACATGGGAAGATATCTGAAAGTTATTGATACTATATCATACTGTAGAAAATGTACCGAATGATAATCGTGTCAAGTAGTAGGCCTATCTGTCTAAAGAACTAACACCATGTGCACTACCATAATAGATTATTGTCTCCAATGATAACCACGTGAAATATTGTCTACCTAAAGAAGTAACTACATATGTATTATAATCTAGATTATGATTATCAGTTTGTATAAAGAGATGGAATTGACAGGGCACTTATGTCACTATCTTTCTTTGTATGAGACATGCTATGTAATAAATGGAAATGTCGTGTGGCTAGGGCCTCCCATCGCGTAGACCGTTCGCCTGGTGCAGGTCTTTCAATTTGACGCCACTTCGGCGACCTGCGTGTCGATGGGGATGAAATGATGATGATTAGGACAACACAACACCCAGTCCCTGAGCGGAGAAAATTTCCGACCCAGCCGGGAATCGAACCCGGGCCCTTAGGATTGACAGTCTGTCATGCTGACCACTCAGCTACCGGGGCGGACATGCTATGTAATGATAAAAATGTGAACTGATTTTCATGTCACAATGTTCATACTACATAGCGTTGTAGAACTAATCACAACAGATCTGTGCACATGAACATTTAAAATATTTTAATATTAACAGCAAATAGTTGCAAATTAATCGTACAAACCTTCATCCAGAAGTGTTCTCAGTGTCTTGGTTTTTTGTGTAACAGGAACTGCCATGAGCATGCGGTGTGAGGAAAGTGTCTGCTTTGTTGAAAACAGTCTCCTCTGCAGCACAAGTTCTCTCTCGTGACTTCTTTGTGGGCTAATGTAAGAGATACCACTATGGTGCAAAACAGCACCTACATTAGCCTTCAATGAAGTCACCATTTTGTTGGCCAGCTGAACTTCAGTAGCTGACATACTAGAAACAATTTCTGAAAACCTGGAAATAATTTTTAACTTGTCTTCTGCCAGGGCTTCCGGGGTGCAGGAACTAGCATTTCCACCTACTTGATTCAGAATCACTTTTCTCTCATTAATGAGAGACATGTCTCCAACATTTGTAGCTAGTACATATGGTAATTCAGAAATTTAAAATGTATTTTCTTCTGTACTCTCTAGTTGGCAAACATTATGTATATGCTTGCACATATTTAACTTAATGCTATAATCAATACAAGTGCAGGAATGCCTAGTAAAAATGCACACTTTACTGTCAGTACACACTAAATTTGAATGGATATTATTTTCTTCTACAAGGTAAACTTCATGTGATTTTGTGGCTGGTACTTCGCAACCTCAGCCTGCATTCCTAATTGAGTCCTTATTTATCAAAATACTGGATTTGTGCTTATGGCGAATGTTTTTCATTTTACTTGTTAATTTTCCTTTCACATTGACAATAAGCCTGTCAAACAGCTTTGCTGCTACAAGTGACATCAATACGGATATATCTTTATCCAAAGATTTCACCTGCTCTGCATTACCGTGTATATACTTCATGGTCTTATGCATACTCTCTAGTTGCATGTTTGTGTTGATTCTCGCTCACATCCTATGACAATATGCCCAACACTTCACATTTTTCTCATAATACGTCTTTAAACAGTGACCAAATTCTGACGTTTCTGAATCGCTGTTGAGTTTCTGCAGCGCTTTTATCAACGATTCTTGAAACAGAGTAACGTCTCTTACCAGCATTAACTACTTAACAAGTTTGTAGACCTCGTTTCTCTTGTCCAAATTTCGAATTTTGCTGTTAATATTGGTCCTCAAGGCTCTATCGACATTCCAGGTACAGAAAAGTCATTTCAGGAGGTTGCATTGTTTTGTTCAAGCGATACTACACAATTCTGCCAGATCTGTCACGCATACTTTTGGGGGAATCTGTCCAATCTGAGACTTCAAAGCACTCTGAAATCATTGTCTCATATCATCCGGTACAAGTAATGCGGTAAATTTAAAATCATAGCCGTTCAGGCCATGAATTCCATCAACACAAATAAAATCACTTCCGTATTTTGCTAATATTGCAGCTTGTGCGTTGTTCATTATAATTAACACAAAGTCTTCACTTCTCGGTACAGGGTGCCTACAGAACAATACACGTGGATTGTCACTTTGCTGCACTTCTTACACCCAAGCTTCAATGCTGATTGCATCATTGGGATATCTGACTGACTTCGAAGACAGGTTATATGCAGCTGCAATGTTATGCAAATCCTGCATCGTTGGAAGTTGCACTCTCTGCAAATTTGAATTCTGCGCTATTAACTGAATTTTTTGGAGGACAGTATGGAATTGGATTCCTACAGCAGTGTCTTCAGCTATCTTCGTCTGTTAATTTTCTGTCAGATTCAGATGACTTAGGTCCACATCGTAGCCAACATAAGTGGACACAAAAGTAATGTGGCGTTTTCCTTGTATTGTACTTTAATCTCTTCAGGGCACTTTCCATTGATTTTGCTGCTCCCTGTCAATTTTAGATGTCTGCTCTTATCACCTGAGGATACAAAACGACCTGCTCGATGGAAAACATAACAACATGTGGGGCCAAATTTAGTGCCACAGCTTTTAACGAATTTGGAATATGTCGCACATTGCTTTTCTTCTGTCCAGTTTAAAAATTCTTCACTGGGAATTCTAAAACTTGTGGTTTCACACATTAAATGCATGTGTAGACTGGAAATGATCCATCCAGCACTTTTTAGAATCGGTTTCAAACGTACACTTAAACCTTTTCGTTGCGGCTCGCCATGAATATTTTGTTGGCGTTTTAATTTACCTTCACAAGTAAAATCCTTGTCGTATAAGTAGCACTGGTGTGTACATGAACGTTCGTTATTTGTAGCAGGGGGCATCATTTCGCTCAGCTTCCGTGGGTGGACTGCGGAAATACGTCTCTTCAGTCTTGCGGTAATTGTGCTTGTTTCCGCAAATTTCACATTTAAAAGAACTCATTGTAAAAAACTTTTAAAATATACGACACACGGAAAAACGCAAAAAGTTAATATAAGATACAATATAGAGCAGTAAAACACTTTTCACACGCAAATTGTTCTATAACGCACGACAAAACACTTCTCACACGCAAATAGTTCTATAACGCACGACAACCGAACACAAGGCACAGTACGACAGGAGCATAAAGGTAGCGACGGATGGCATAGCACATAACGTAACACTGACGGCGAACCTCAAGGCAGTACACAATTAAAATCACACCTCTTGACGCACACGAGAAACAGCACTAAACACAACACTGATGTGGCACACTGATGATGATCAGTACAGAGGATCTGCCAGGCACAAGGAGATGAGGGAGACCTGAAGAAGGGAGGGAGGGGAAGAGATGGGGGAGGTGAGCGGGGGGCGCGCGGAAGAGGGCCAGGTAGGGAGGGATGTGAGAAGGAGAGAGGCAAGTATGGGGTGCAGGGGTCTCAGGGGAGGGGGGGACGGAGGAAAATCCGCTCTGGGAGAAGGAGGAAAGAGGAAAAGGGGGCCATGGGGAGGGGTGGGGGGAGAACAAGGCCAGGTTATAGTTGGAAGGAAGGGTAGATGTCACGGCGAAGTTCGTCATCCGGGAGGGGGAGGCGTTGGAAATTGGCCTGATGAAGGAGATGGAGGGTGTGGAGGTGGAGAGAGGGAGGGATACAGTGATAGAGGCGCGGCAACGGGCGGAGGGTGGAGAGGAAGGAGGAAACCAGAGGGTGGGGGGGATCAAGCCTGCGAACAATGTAAAGGATGCGGAGATGTTGGAGGAACAGGAGGAGGTGGGGGAAGGGGATCAGTTCATACAGGAGCCGTGTGGGGGAAGGAAGGCGGATACGGAAGGCAAGGCGGAGCGCATGGCGTTCAAGGATTTGGAGGGCCTTGTAAAAGCGGGTGGGGGCGGAGATCCAGGCAACGCTGGCATAACAGAGGATAGGACGGATGAGGGATTTGTAGGTGTGGAGGATGGTAGAAGGATGCAATCCCCATGTCCGGCCAGACAGGAGTTTCAGCAGGCGGAGGCGGGAATGGGCTTTCTGCTGGATGGTCAGGAGATGAGGGGTCCAGGTGAGGTGTCGATCAAGGGTGAGGCCAAGGTATTTCAGGGTGGGGGTGAGTTGGATAGGACGACCATAAAGGGTGAGGTAGAAATCATGGCGGCGAAAGGAGCGAGTGGTGCGGCCTATGATGATTGCCTGGGTTTTGGAGGGGTTGAGAGGGAGGAACCACTGGTTACACCAAGTGGTGAACTGGTTAAGGTGGGTTTGGAGGGTACGTTGAGACCGTTGAAGGGTAGGAGAAAGAGCCAGGAAGGTGGTGTCATCAGCATATTGGAGAAGGTGGACTGGTGGGGGTGGCTTGGGCATATCAGTTGTATACAAGAGATAAAGGAGAGGGGAGAGGACAGAACCCTGAGGGACGCCAGCCGTGGGATAAAAGATACGGGAGTTGGTGTTGTGGAGGGTGACATAGGAAGGACAGTGCGAGAGGAAGGAAGCGACCAGACAGACAAAATTGATAGGCAGGGCGTAGGTTTGGAGTTTAAAGAGGAGACCGGGATGCCATACACGGTCATAGGCATTTTGGAGGTTAAGGGAAACAAAAATGGCGGAGCGACGGGAGTTGAGCTGGAGGGACCAATTGCACGTCAATAATGTATATACTATATAACATTCACCATGATAGACGTTAGGCGAGTATGAAATATATTCACTAGAGACGCTTCGGACCTACGTTAGTTTACAGTCATTCTATGAACAACAGAGACATGTGTACTTGTGGATATGGGTCTTACTTCCTCTAACGTGATACAGAACTTCAAAATAGAAAATTAAATTAACTACTGCCTTTGGATGCAATTGTGCGGCGTGCCACAAAGAGCAGTTGCTCAGTGTGGCCAACAGATGGCAGCGCAGCAGGGCTATCTACTCTGTGGGAGCACGACACAATCATTACTGCAAAAATTTCGCAACACTAACTGTGGCATAATCATTTGTATATAGAAGTCGTGGTGCACTTCTCTGTTTGCTCTGTCCGCTCATTAAAGTGAGTTAACACCGATGGATACATAATGTTGCAATTCGGACTTGCATTCATCACACCAACTACAAATTTTCCCTAAGTTGTCTTGTATCTTCGTACTGTCATCTTCGGCGGTAATCCGAATGGATACCGACCTTCGATTGACCATTCGGTTCTAATCGAAGCGTTAGGTGTATTGCAGATGCCAGCCAGCCAGCCAGCCAGCCAGCAGTAGCAGCAGCAGCAGCAGCAGCGGTCCCGGTCCCGGTCCCGGTCCCAGTCTGCAGCAGCGGTCCAGCCGGCAGCAGCCAACCAGTCCTCCTGCAGCAGCAGCAGCGGCGGTCCAGCTAGCCAGCAGCCAGCAGCCAGCAGCAGCAGCCTCGGCCCCGTCCGCGGCAGCAGCAGCAGCAGCAGCAACTGCGGCGTTCCTGCCACCCGCCGTCGCCGTCCCTGGTCTTCGTCCGTCTATCCCCAGTTTGTGTCCTTTCTTTTTTGTACTGTGCGTTTTTTCTCCCTGTCGTCATGTCCGCCCCCACCCCCACCACCACCACCACCGCTACCACCACAGCCATCGTTTATACTTCCCCTTCCACCTCCGCCACCACTATAACATGGTGTGCCCAGTCACACCGCCCTCCTTCCATCCCACCTCTTCTCACTCTCCCTTCGCCCTCGCTCTTTGTCGCCCCCTCTCCAGCTTCTTCCTCCCGCTCCTCTCGATCTGATCCTTTCCCCCTGCTCCCCCAGCCTGTCACTGCCGCTCCAACTAGGGTGGTGGCCCGTCGGGCCACTGTCCATGCCCAGCTCTCCCCATCGCCTTCGCCATCACCGCCGTTGCCGTCGCCTTCACCGTCACCATCTCCGGCGCCGACTGCTGCGTCCACGCCGGGACCTGTCCCTTCCCACCACCTCCCTATCGCTCTCGTCCCTCATATCACCACCCACCCTTCTGCCGCCATAAAACGCCCAAGTGGCACCACCACCTCCTCCGCTCCCAAAAAGGCCCCACCCCGTCTTCCTTCCCCCCCCCCCCCTCCCAGGGTGCCATGGATGTCTCCCCACCTGGCCCTGCTCCCTCCGCCTCCTCCTCCTCCTCCCCCCCTCTTTATACAAATACCTCCTCTCCCGTCCCGATTCTTCCCTTCTCGAGGCCCAGAATCTCTCCCTCCTCCTCCGCCAACACTTCCCTGGTGCCCCCATCTCTCTCCTCACTCCCAGACGGGATTCTGTTCTCATCTCCTCTCCCATCCCAACCCTCCATACTGACATCCTCTCCCACCTCCCCATCACCCGCTTTGGCCCCAACACCTCACTCACCCCTGCTCCTTCTCCGTCTCCTACCCACCAATCCCAACCCCCGCGTCGCCCGCCGCCCCTCAATGCCATGATCACTCAGCTCAGTCCGTCGATCACGAAGGAGGAGGTGTTGGCGGAGCTCAAGGCGCATTCCACGCTGGAGGTGCGGGCGGTCCGCCGCATTTTCAACTCGGCCGGCCCCACTCGCCTTATGCGGGTTTTCTCCGAGGACGCCCCCTCCACTGACCGTCTCCTGAAGGAGGGTGCCCTCCTCTTCAACCAGCGCTACAAGGTCGACCCCTCCAGTTCCCCTCCTCAATCCCTGCGCTGCCAGAGGTGTCTGCGCTATAACGCACACCCAACAGCTGAGTGCCGCGAGGCCCCCACCTGCCCGCATTGTAGGCAAGTGCACTTCCTCCGGCAGTGCCCTAACCTTCAATCCCCTCCCTCCTGCAATACCTGCAATCTCCCCCATCCCACCTACTCCCAAAAGTGTAAAGCCCGACCCCCTCCGACCACTCCTGAACTCACCGTCCCTGTCCGTCCTCTGGACGCCCCCACCCCTCCTGGCAATTCCCTTCGCCCCCCCCCCCCCGCCCCCCCGCCGCTGAGGACATCATCAGGTTCCTCACCATTGTCCTTCAGAATGTCCATCCCTTTCAGCGCCCCCACACCCTCCAACAGATCTCCATCGCCACCCGTTCCATTTTCCAACTCAAAATGTACGCCACCTACTCCAACATCCAGGCCCATTTCACCTTCTCTCGTCTTGACACCCTCGTCTAAATCCCTGTCATGGCGCGACAGCAACATATCCTTTTCAACAATATCCGCTCCCTTCCCGCCAACAAGAACCTCTTCCTGCACACCCTTGCCACCCACCGCGTGGATGCCTTCCTCCTCAATGAAACCTTCCTCCAACCCCACCACTCCATCCACACCTCACCCTATCTCCTCCACTGCTCCGATAATCCCCTCCCAATTGCGCGTGGCGGAGTTGCCATTGGTCACCACCGCCAGATCCCCGTTCGGCTCCAACCTCTCCTCCCCGACCCCACCGAACACCTGATCCTTAGTCTCTTCTTCCCCGGCCTTACCATTACCTGCGCCACCATCTATGTCCACCCCAACGCCCCTATTCCTTTCGACTTCCTCTCCCACATCAACCGTACCATCTCCTCCTACGTGATTGCCGCCGACCTCAACATCCATAGTCTTTCCGCTGCCCAGTTACGGCGGTGGCATCGGTTCCTCTCCTCCCTTCAAGGCGTCCTCATCCCCATCCCCCAGCACACCCGTCCCAAATCCAACGCCACTCCTGATGTTATCCTCTCCTTCCCCAACCTCCTTGGCCGCATAACGGTGGATGTCCTGGAGCCTATTGGTAGCGACCATCTCCCTGTCCTCCTCACCGCCTCAGATGGCACTGGTGAATGATGGAGTGTGACGGTGAACACTGAACACTAAACATGACGGCACACACGAAACACTGATGGCGGTGATCTCCGGCGCGTGAATGTCCACTTAGCATGTGCGAGTCCGGGGACCTGCCAAGAGGGGAACAGGGGTGAGGTGGGGGAGAGGGAAAAAAAGGATGCCAATGGCTGAGGAGACGGGGGCAGGAGGAGAGGGACAGGGGAGGGGAGGCCCGGGGGAGGAGGGGGGAGAAAAGGAGGAGGGAGGGAAAAGGGAGAGAAGGGAGGGAGGGTGCCCACAGGAGCAAGCACAGGAGGAGGGCGGGAGGGTCAAAGTTGGTAGGAGGGGTAGATGGAGGGGAGGAGGGCATTATCAGGGAGGGGGAGCTGGCGGAAGCCACCTTGGGAGAGGGTAAGGAGGGTGGAGAGATGGAGACTGGGTGGGACGTGCGAATACGGGCGCAGCAGCGGGCGGGGGCGGGAGAGGATCGGGGAGACGAGTGGGTGAGGAGGATCGAGTTTGCGGGAGGTGTACAGGATCCGTATCCTTTCAAGGAAAAGGAGGAGGTGGGGGAAGGGGATGAGATCGTACAGGATCCGCATGGGGGAGGGGAGACAGATGTGATAGGCGAGGCGGAGAGCATGACGTTCAAGGATTTGGAGGGATTGATAAAAGGTAGGGGGGCGGAGATCCAAGCCGGATGGGCATAACAAAGGATAGGGCGGATGAGGGATTTATAGGTGTGGAGGATGGTGGAAGGGTCCAGACCCCACGTACGGCCGGAGAGGAGCTTGAGGAGACTGAGTCGGGAGCGTGCCTTGGCTTGGATTGTCCGGAGGTGGGGAGTCCAGGAGAGGCGACGGTCAAGGGTGACGCCAAGGTACTTAAGGGTGGGAGTGAGGGCGATAGTACGGCCATAGATGGGGAGATAGAAATCAAGGAGGCGGAAGGAAGGGGTGGTTTTGCCTACAATGATCGCCTGGGTTTTGGTGGGATTGACCTTGAGCAACCACTGGTTACACCAAGTGGTGAACCGGTCAAGATGGGATTGGAGAAGGTGTTGGGAGCGCTGTAGGGTGGGGGCAAGGGCAAGGAAGGCGGTGTCATCGGCAAACTGGAGAAGGTGGACGGGGGCTGACGGCGGCGGCATGTCCGCCGTGTACAAAAGGTACAGAAGGGGGGAGAGGACGGAGCCTTGGGGCACACCGGCAGAGGTACGTAGGGAACAGCAGTCTTATCACGCTTCCCGGGGGCACTCCTGATGATACCACTGCCTCTGATGAACACTTTCTGTCAAGGACAATATACTGAGTTCGATTAATTAAGGGGATTTGTATGTGAATAACTGTCAAAAAATCTTCTTTTTTTTATTTTGGCTTTAAAAAAACCTCTGTAGTTTTCTGAAAAGGAAAAAGAACTTCCAGGAAAATGCACTGCAGAAAGTACCAAAATTAAAAGAATTTAAAAGTCATTAACAGCCTCCAATGAGGCACTGTGCACAATGTCTTCTGGTAATCTAGAAGTATGGAATCTGCCTGCTGCCCTTCATCCATAGTTCACAGTATATCACACAGGAAAAGGGCAAGTTGAATTTTGAATGGGTGATGCTTTTTAAAATCATGCTAATTGATGGACATAAGTTTTTCAGTCTCAGGAAAGTTTATTATATTCGAACTGAGAATATTTTCAAGGATTCTGCAGCAAACTGAGGTTAGGGATATTGGTCTGTAATTTTGCGCGTCTGTTCTTTTACCCTTCTTATACACTGGAGTCACCTGTATTCACCTATTTCGACAATCTCTTCACAAACGATCAGGGTAGTGAGTATTACACGAGAGCTATGCCGAAAGTTTTTAGCAACCTGTAAACCGTAAGGCAGAGGACAATGGGATTGTTTTCATTCGAAAGAGTGATGTTTTTCGACCTTGGGACGTGCGCGCGCAGCCCCTGGCTAGCCCCCCCCCCCCCCCTTCCTTAGCGCGGTAAGAAAGCACACTGCACAGGCAGTGCTGAGTCAGAGACGGTGCAGGATGGCGATGTCGCGCCGCGACTATCGCGCCATGATTTTTTACGATTATAAAGAGGGTTTAAGTGCTGAAGAATGCCATTCTTCTTTGCTGCGTGTTTTTGGTGTAGCTTCCCCTTTTAGGGCCACAGTTGTAAATTGGTTTTGTGAGTTTTCGAGGGGTCGGCAGTCAATTGAAGATGAACCTCGTCCTGGTCGGCCAGCAACGGCTGTGACTCCTGAAAACATTGGTGCTGTGAGGAAAATGATCAAAGAAGATCCACATCTTACATTTTGCAATATTGAAAGGACCCTAAATATTGGATCAACAGCAGCACAGACCATCGTTCATAGTCACTTAGGCCTTACTAATAGATGTGCCCATTGGGTGCCACATTCCCTGATAGAAAGCCAAAAGGAGGCGAGAGTGGACTGGTGTCCTTTCATGCTCGAAAAATTCAATGGAGGGAAGTCCCAAGACACCTACAATATCGTCACAGGTGATGAAATGTGAGTCTACCATTATGACCCTGAAACGAAGAGACAGTCTTCTGTGTGGTACTTTCCAGGGGAGGAACCACTCACAAAACTTTGCCGAAGTCGGAGCTCTGGAAAAAAAAGATGGTGGCAACTTTTTTCAGAAAGATTGGTCATCTCACCTCTGTGACCTTGGACACACGTCGTACAGTCAATGCTGAATGGCACGTGAACAATTGTCTTCCAAAAGTCATCGCCACATGGAAGTCGCAGCATCCAAAGTCCAAGAGTGGGCACCTTCTGCTGCATCATGACAGTGCATCTGCACACAGGGATACCAGAACGATGGACTTTCTGGAGAAGGAAAAAGTGTGAATATTACCCCATCCCCCCCCCCCCCTATTCACCTAACCTGGCTCCCTGTGACTTCCTTCTGTTCCCTAAGACTAAGGAAAAAAATTCGAGGGCAGTGGTTTTCATCAGATGAAGAGGCCATTGCAGCATACGAGAGTGCACTAAGTGAAGTCCCAAAAGAAGCTTGGACTGATACATTTTCTAAGTGGTTTAAGAGATTGGAAAAATGTATACGTGCTAATGGAGAGTATTTTGAAAAGTTGTAAACGTTTTTTTGCAAATAATTTTTTTTTCACACATTCTGCTAAAATCTTTCGGCATAGCCCTCATATTCCAATGTTTTGTGTTTTTATGTTATACTTTCCGACATGTTCCACACCCATGAGAATCATCTCATTTTCTGGGTCAATGGAACAAAAATTGAATCTCATCTAATCTTTTTCCAGCCAGTTGGGACTTTGTACTAGGCAAGAGATTTGCGATAAATGCAAGGTAAAGGGCTAATGTCACAGAGTACACTTCGTAAAGCCTGGTATTTATTTGCTTTCAGATCTTTAAATTGTTTCTCTATGCCAGAGATCCATATTACTACGTAGTCCGTACAGGAGACTGTCCAATGGTCAAATGATGGTACGTTTGTACGATTCTCCTGCGTGAATGAGTTCTCAATCATGAAATTTAAAACTTCAGTTTTTGTTTTGCTATCTTCAATCATCACACCAGACTGGTCGAGGGACTGAATGGAAGCCTCAGACCCGCCTAGCGATTTTACATAGGACCAGAATTTTCTCGGGTTCTCTGACAGATCTTCTTGTAAGGTGTGACAGTGGCAGCTGCTATATGCTTTGCACATGGATCTTTACACAGATGCATGAGTCTCTACTAGCCTCTGCTTGTTGTCATTTGTGCGTTCTCTTTTGAGTGCAACAGCCTCTGTTTCTCAGCATCTTCTGAATTTCATTATTAAACAATGGTGGGTCTCTTCCATCCTTTATCCATTTACTAAGGACACAACTCCGCACACCATCATTTATAATCTGCTTAAACTTTCCCCATAATTTCTCTGTGTCCATCATACTGAAATTAAGTGAAATCTATTCACTAAGTGAGGTGCTAATAACTGCTTATCTGCTTTGTCTAGCAGAAACACTCTCCAAGCCTTCTTGATGTACTTATTAATTTTCATAACCATGTTGTTGTTGTGGTCTTCAGTCCAGAGACTTATTTGATGCACCTCTCCATGCTACTCTATCCTGTGCAAGCTTCTTCAACTCCCAGTACAAACTACATCCTTCTGAATCTGCTTAGTGTATTCATCTCTTGGTCTCCCTCTACGATTTTTACCCTCCACGCTGCCCTCCAATACTAAATTAGTGATCGCTTGATGCTTCAGAATATGCCGCACCAACCGATCCCTTCTCCTAGTCAAGTTGTGCCACAAATTTCTCTTCTCTCCAATTCTATCAATACCTCCTCATTAGCCTGCTCTGTCAGCAATATTGCCAAGCCATACTGCAATATTGCCATGTATTGCACTAGTTTTGATGACAACACTATTGTGACCACAAGTTGCCATAAAATATGGCCCATGTAAATGCACATCCATTGTTTACAATAACCAGACTCGATTCATTCAGTTCTCATCCTGAATGAGACACCCAACCTAATTTCTGAGCAACATTTTTTCTGGTGGGTTCATTAGTTTTGTGTTTTCTTTTCCCCAGAGCGCTTAAAACATGCCATTGTTAAGCCTCTAAGTTGAACAAGGTCTCGACAGATGTCACCAAGTATCACTCCATGGATACTTGGAAAGATAACTTACCCAAGGGTTGTCACTCACCCTGTAGGCATGGGATACTTAGTTTAGATTTCAGAAGGGGCACCTTGCTGATGCAGATAACCGTATTTTCACTGAGCATGTTGTTGTTGTTGTTGTTTACTAAGGACACAACTCCCCACACCATCATTTACAATCTGCTTAAACTTTCCCCATAATTTCTCTATGTCCATCATACTGAAACTAAGTGAAATCTATTCACTAAGTGAGGTGCTAATAACTGCTTATCTGCTCTGTCTAGCAGAAACATTCTCCAAGCCTTCTTGATGTACTTATTAATTTTCATAACCATGTTGTTGTTGTGGTCTTCAGTCCTGAGACTGGTTTGATGCAGTTCTCCACACTACTCGATCCTGTGCAAGCTTCGTTATCTCCCAGTACCTACTGCAGCCTACATCCTTCTGAATCTGCTTAGTGTATTCATCTCTTGGTCTCCCTCTACGATTTTTACCCTCCACGTTGCCCTCCAGTACTAAATTGGTGATCCCTCGATGTCTCAGAACATGGCCTACCTACCGATCCCTTCTTCTAGTCAAGTTGTGCCACAAGCTCCTCTTCTCCCCAATTCTATTCAATACCTCCTCATTAGTTATGTGATCTACCCATCTAATCTTCAGCATTCTTCTCTAGCACCACATTTCGAAAGCTTCTGCTCTCTTCTTGTCTAAACTATTAATCATCCACGTTTCACTTCTATACATGGCTACACTCCATACAAATACTTTCAGAAACGACTTCCTGGCATTTAAATCTATACTCAATGTTAACAAATTTCTCTTATTCTGAAACACTTTCCTTGCCATTGCCAGTCTACATTTTATATCCTGTCTACATCAGCCATCATCTGTTATTTTCCTCCCCAAATAGCAAAACTCATTTACTACTTTAAGCCTCTCATTTCCTAATCTAATTCCCGCAGCATCACCTGATTTAATTCAACTACATTCCATTACCTTCATTTTGCTTCTGTTGATGTTCATCTTATATCCTCCTTTCAAGAGACTGTCCATTCCGTTCAGCTGTTCTTCCAGGTCCTTTGCTGTCTCTGACAGAATTACAATGTCATCAACGCACTTCAAAGTTTTTATTTCTTCTCCACGGATTTTAATTCCTACTCTGAACTTTTCTTTTGTTTCCTTTATTGCTTGCTCAATATACAGATTGAATAACATCGGGGAGAGGTTACAGCCCTGTCTCAATCCCTTCCCCACCACTGCTTCCCTTTCATTTCCCTTGACTCTCATAACTGCCATCTGGTTTCTGTACAAATTGTAAATAGCCTTTTGCTCCCTGTATTTTACCCCTGCCACCTGCAGAATTTGAAAGAGAGTATTCCAGTCAACACTGTCAAAAGCTTTCCCTAAGTTTACAAATGCTAGAAACATAGGTTTGCCTTTCCTCAATCTAGTTTCTAAGATAAGTCGTAGGGTCAGTACTGCCTCACGTGTTCCAACATTTCTACGGAATTGTAACCATAATTGCTATAATAATAACCAATCCCCGTTTCTGTACTGACACTGTGGGTAAGATGTGGTCTACTTGTAGTTACAACATCTAAGATATTTCCATTCTGTGTGAGCTGCTGAGCCAGCTGCTAGAGACAGTCTTCGGAAAACATGCTCAAAGGTATTTCGCATTACTGTCTGTCTGTACCCCCACACACAATCTATACTTGGTAGGTTAAAGTCGCCTCGAACTTGGATTGCATCATCTTAGTATTTCTGTGCTACTGATTGTAGACTTTTTTGGATGACTCCAAAACTGTTACAGCACAGTTGGGTTGCTGGTAAAAACATCCAACAATTAAGTCGGTATCAGCTACACCTGTTATATGCAACTGGGCAACTTCACTGTCACTCTGAATTTCGACCTCAACAGACACACTATTTTTTGTCAGCTGTAACGAACACTCTTCCCCCTATGGCCTCTAATCTGTCTTTCCAATATATGTTCCGTGGCTCCCTCAATATCTCAGAGCTCTTCACTTCTGGTTTCAGCCAGCTCTCGGACCCAAGAATAACTTGAGCACCAGAACTTTTCTGGAGGGCAGTAAATTCATGAATTTTATTATTAGATATTCTTTTACCAGAAACGTGTGTTTGATGTCCAGTGTTAGGATACTGAGATTATCCATGGTAGTACTTCCTTTTCAAAAACTATACTGTCTGTGGTAAGAGAGCATGTTTTTCTAACTTCCATTCCATGTGAGCTTTGACAACCCGAACAGATGCATGCCAAGGGAATAGGTTAATGGGAAGAGACCACGGATGGGCCCTTTCTCAGTTCCAGGATATGTACAAATATATGTGTGCTCCACTCTGTTGGAAAGCTGACAAGTTAGCATTGGTAAATGAAAGTTGCAAAATCATTTTGTCAGCCATCAGTCAAAGAGCAATCAGAAAAACCAGCTGTGTGCTTTAAGTTCACTGACAGCAAATTTGTGTGTTATCAGTAGATTCTATTTAGTCATTACTGGTACTTGTCAGAGGATCCCCCACACAAATGTCATTTGGTGATTTAAACTAGATTTAACTTTAAGTCAAAAAAAATTGCATCCAGTAGCAACAGGACAGGAAGTTGAACCAACAGGTCGAGGAACTGAACATGTAAAGTCCTTAACTGAGATCTTGTCTCACACAGTTTTACAGGTTTGAATGTCGGCAACAAGACAGCCAGGAAAATAGCAAATTAGAAGTCAGCCAATCAAATGCTCAAAAAATTAGAAACACTGTATGAAAAGAAATCTAATTCAACAATTGAAGGTTTGCAGAGGAACTTCTTCAGCTTCAAATGTGGTACTAGTTAAGGCAGTTATTCCAAACTGTATGCAGTTTCAAGAATACATGGGAGATTTATCAGCAGAAGGCGAAGCTGCAAAAATGAGCTGAATTATGTTGTGAATTTTGGACTGTTACTGTAGACACTTCACTAATTTTATACGGCATGGGACAATGTTGCAGCAGCTAATAAATATCTCAATATATCATTTGAATATTTACGTCTGGAGCGAAAAGTTAAATCAGACAGAAAAGACTAGCATGCTGCATGAGAATGTGCTATATTAATGTGAACTCTCTTAAACACCGTTTTAACGGTTACTTATGAAAGTTAGCCAAAGCCACTGCATAAATAACTACTCAAGTGAATTACCTTGGTAAATGTCAGAATCTTTCAACACATTGCCATAGTGACAGAGAGCTGTCTCGTTCTGTTAGGCTAAGGGAAAATAATCACCCACTGCACTGGATGTGGTGCAGGAATTGTACATATTGCACAAATTGTACCTGCATTCAGATCAAATCTAAACTTCTAATGCATGTCCGATCATCACACACTTACTGCCCTTGATGGCCACTTGATAATGCCCTTAATAATGTTGACAGCAACTGAGCCAACACTGACTCTAAATTCAGTTGTAAATGGAACTTTGTAAATGTTATCAGTATGTAGCATTAACTATTTACCAAATGTGAGCATTCTTTTGAATATTTTTTCCCCACTTCATTGTAAATCTGTGTACGAAGTTGTTCCCAAAATGAAGTATAGCACTTACATTACAGTCAATTTTCTCTGTAAAGGCTGAAAAATTTACAATTACCAGAACTTCGCATCATGGACGCCAAGTACAAATATTGACTGAAATACGTCTTATCAACACTTAACATTTATGCTATTAATTTGCGTGTTTTGTAACAGCAGCACTTACTATCACTGTACAGATTCTAAAACAGGTTATATTCAAGTTAATCTAAACAATTAAAGCCATCATTTTCATTTTCACAGCAAACAGTAATGGTCACTCTGGAGGTGATTGTAGTGGTTGACAGCATAGGCTCTGAGGGTCAACGGAAGCGTCCAATTCCACCTGTCGGCTTTGATCCATGACGTAAGGCTGTTGTGGAGTGTGACGTCACAACAGCGCCGAGTTTAGTTTGTGAGAGTGACGTGTTTGTAGGTGTCGTTTTGATGTGATCGGTGATGCTCTCTGGTGATGTGTTTATGGGTAGTGTGTTATGTGGTGTATGGGGTTCATTTGCTTGGTAACATTGCATGTGTGTGGTATCAGTGGAAATTGCTTTGTTTATGCCTTTGGTAGGTATGGATATGACGGACGAGGTCAATAGTTTTCGGTTGTCGGCGATGATAGGGGACAGTGTGTTGTCTCTAATAAAATTTCTTCAGCTATTCGGCCTCTTGGCTGAAGTCGTTAAGTGTTCAGTGTGCTGTGAAGAAATGAGGCTTATTAAAGTTCCAGCATCTTGGTCCAGGGATGGCTATATGTGGCGATGTCTTAAGGATAACAGGTCAGGGGAATGTTCAATTCCAATTTTGATTTTCTAGGTGTTTTTGTAGTAGGATTAAATGTGGTGGTGGTGAAAGTTTTGAGATTTATAATGTGGTATTGGTTGTTTCTGTTGGCCTATATAGGTCAAGGGAAGTGATCGATTCCAGTGGATTGTGTGTGTAGTGGAATTTGGGAAGGTTGTGGGGTCTTGTCATTTTAGTGTTTTTTGTCATTTGGTGTAGTGGCATGTGTGTATATTTTTGTCCCCACACACAAACATCCAATTTCCCCTTCTTGTCCCAGTAGTTTCATTATATTTTTGGAGGAATATCTGTTTGGTGGTTTTTCAATCTATTTTCATATTTGTTGTCATGTTTACGTGATGACGTAATAAGATCAGTATGGGAGTAGTTGTGAATGGTCATTTCGCCATATTGGTGACGTCATTGGTCTAAGAGGAGGGATGGAATCGGACGTTTCTGTTTACCCGGTTTGACAGCATTACTACTGCAGAAAACAAACCAAAAGCAATATGGCACATAATAAAAAACAGAAATAAAAAAAATATTGGAACTGAGGATGACATTCTTATAAAACACGATCACTGGGTGTTACTCAGAAAACTTACTCTAGCAAATTACATAAATGATTACTTCATTAATACTCCAGTCAACCTGAGTGAAAATTGCTTTATGGATAGGATAATGTTGTTAAGTGTCACAAATTAAAAGTTCTTGGAATAATGAAACAATGAAGATCAACACATCTTCAGTGATCAATGGGGTATCTGTTTCAGTCATAATTAAATCTGCTAGTGTCATATCAGAACGACTCTCACAAATCACAAATACATTATTTCTACAAAGATTAAAAATTTCAAAAGTAAAAGCACTGTATAAAAAGGGTAATATATGCAAAGTGAGTAGCTTTGTTACCCGTATTTTCAAAAATAAGAGAAACAGTCCTGAACCACAGAGCAACAAATACTTTCAACGGTTCTATCTCTTCTCTGCAAATGAAAATTTTCACAGAGGCACAAGTACAGAATCAGTAATTACTCAGTTCACTAAAATTACTGTAACAGGGGCTCCAATAAATAACAGTTTATCAGGAATATACTTCTTAATTGCATTCTGTTCAAAATGATTTCTTGTTACACAAATTAGAAACTACTGGTATACAAGGAAAAGTGAATAAATGCTTTCAGTCATATGTCAGAAATAGGAGATAGGTGGCAGCAATTACTTCAACAAACATTAAACATCAAACTACTGCTTACAAATCTCAAATTCAGACTGTACCAATAGGGATTACACAGAACAGTGTCGCAAGATCCCTCTTACATTTTACGCATATGACAGATTCCTATTAGTAGTACCCACATAACTTTGTGATTGACACAAATTTTGTAACTAATATAAAGCAGGTATTCCTAACATTTGCATGCAGATTTTTGAAATATATACAATGCTACTTTGAAATGAATAAATTAACCTTAAATCTTCCAAAATCTAATTCTAATAATTAATCACACCACAGCCTGAAACTCAGAATTCAAAATAAAGAAACTGTGTGCAAAACTGTCACTGATTTTTAGGTGTGTCTATTGATGAAAATGTACACTGGAAAGCACACAACCTGCACCCTCCTTGCTGTGCATTACAGATTAGATAAGATTGGATTCAGTTTCCATTCCACAGACCCAAAAAATGAGATGATTCTCGTGGTTGTGGAACATGTCAGAAAGTATAACATAAAACATTTGAATATAATACTTAGTACCCTGATCAGTTGTCAGGAGATAGTTGAAGTAGGTTAATGGAATACAGTAAACCGGAATAGCTAATATTTACAAAATTAACACACTGTCAGAATGAAACACTGTTATGCTCTATTAATAAATTTATCATACTCAATATACCTAATCTTGACTGTTGTGACCAAGTGTTGTTGAAACTGAAATCTAACATTTTTACTTAAGCTGGCTTAACAGTCCCTGTTAAGATATTCATCTATGGAGTAGAAGGAGTTGCCTATCAAAAAGTCTTTCAAACTCTGTTTAAACTGTGCTTTCTCTGAAACCAAGTTTTTAATGGTTGCTGGCAATTTATTGAAAATGTGTGTTCCTGAAAATTGATCCCCTTTTGGACCAAGGTAAGTGATTTTAGGTCTTTATGTAGATTGTTCTTAGTCCTAGTATTGATACTGTGTATTGAACTATTTGTTGGAAATAGATATGTATTACTCACAACTAATTTCATTAAGGAATAAATATACTGAGAAGCAGTGGTTAGAATACAAAGTTCCTTGCACAGGTTTCGACAAGATGTCCTTGAATTTACACCACAAATGTTTATCACACGCTTTTACACCCTAGATGTAATTACTACTAGCCTAGATGTAGCAGATACTGTATTAGAATTGTTTATTTCGCATACATCCATTCAGTTATTACCTACGGCCTTAACTTTTGGGATCATAATGGGACATACCTGAAAATCACATCACTATACAAAAACGATCTGTTAGAATACAGGATGACACCTAGCAGTTATTCCAACAGGTAAATATTCTACTTTTACCACGATTCTACATACAAATTTTTCAATCTATTTTCATGTTTGTTGTCATGTTTATGTGATGACGTAATAGGATTAGTATGGGAGTAGTTGTGAATGGTCATTTCCGTCATATTGGTGACGTCATTGGTCTAAGAGGAGGGATGGAATCGGACGTTTCTGTTTACCCAGGTTTGACAGCATTACTACTGCAGAAAACAAACCAAAAGCAATATGGCACATAATAAAAAACAGAAATAAAAAAATATTGGAAATGAGGATGACATTCTTATAAAACATGATCACTGGGTGTTACCCAGAAATCTTACTCCAGCAAATTACATAAATGATTACTTCATTAATACTCCAGTCAACCTGAGTGAAAATTTATTTATGGATAGGATAATGTTGTTAAGTGTCACAAATTAAAAGTTCTTGGAATAATGAAACAATGAAGATCAACACATCTTCAGTGATCAATGGGGTATCTGTTTCAGTCATAATTAAATCTGCTAGTGTCATATCAGAACGACTCTCACAAATCACAAATACATTATTTCTACAAAGATTAAAAATTTCAAAAGTAAAAGTACTGTATAAAAAGGGTAATATATGCAAAATGAGTAGCTTTGTTATCCGTATTTTCAAAACTAAGAGAAACAGTCCTGAACCACAGAACAACAAATACTTTGAACGGTTCTATCTCTTCTCTTATTTTTCTTTATAAGCTGTATATTGTGAAAAAACGACAAATAAGTCACATTTGCCAGCATTTTAAGCATCTGGAAACAGTGAGTACTGTGCCATTTTAGCTACTTTTTGTATGATTTTCACTCAGTATGGAAATAACTACAGGAATCTTGCCATACACCCACAAAATGTATGCCATGTCTATTGAGAGAATAAACACAGTATGCCACCATCACATATGAAACATCACATAGTACAAGAATCATTCACAAGTACTCTTTGGTCACAAACTTTCTGTAAAAGGAACGTCATCCTTTGTGTATTGATAAACAACATGTGCAGTTACTCATAAATTTTCCTATTAGGTGTGTGGCTGACATTCATATGCTTTTAAGAAAATTCTTAATGCCTCGGAACATTATCACATTCGTCCATATTACAAACAATCGGAAGTTTTTTAATGGGAAAAGTGTGACTGAAGCAGAGAAGGTTCAAGGAAACTTTGGGCGTTGTGCCAGTTATTTGGTTAAAGATGCAGTGGGTATCTGGTGCTTAAAGATGACAGACATCTCAGTATTTGGATCTAGCAAGTGGATCTATCCTCTAGGTGATTCTCAGGCAAATCAACAATGGTACTTTGATACTTTTGTTTTTGGCTTTCAGATACTTTGATAAAAATGGCATTTCAACAGAAACTTAACCTTATCTCTGATTTCCTGGGGGAGTTTGTAATAAAATGATAATATATGGGCTTGCTCTGAGTACTTGAGGAAATGCCATATACCTGTACATCGAACAAACTTCCATAACAAGAATTGTAAGTGGTGTAGAGCCAAATCTGCCATGATATAGATATCACAAAGGCATTACACCGTGTGAATTGCTTTAAATTTTAGTCTGGATTTTATACTTCGGGGAAACATACCGAAAACAATGGAAAATTTAACAATGATAAGAAAAGTGTGAGTGGCACACTCATGAATGTAAATTCAGAGTCTTGCTTCCCAGAATGCTATCTCAATAAATTGTATCCCATGATAGACCTTTTCAAGAGCACATAAAGATCACCACTCATAAAACCTATCAAAATTAGGCACTAGAATACAGGGAAACTTGTTTGGCAAAATCTGTTATGTCAAACATACAAACTCTGACCTCAGCCATTTGGGAAATATGAAAGTCACATGACACGAAAACGGCGCATTTGTTGCAGGAAATACGGAACTGCCAAGACACCTAAGTGAAATTTTCATACTTTCTGCATTATGATTGGCGCTCTCGCACCTCATTTGTGTTTATGAGACAATATTTATACAGTAGACACCCAATATGATATAATGTGTAGGCCTATACAATTACGAAACACAAACTGTTTCACTGTATCGAAACAGCTTTTCGAAACATTATATGGTACTCAGGTACTGTCTCATTTGTTTCGAAACAGTTGTGTGTTTCAGTTTGCCCATGTCTGATAAACAAATAGCAATGCATATCGAAGAGGCACACAACAGTCGATGAATACAGCATACCCACAACAGTCGATCGGACATCTCGTGAAACATCATGACGCGTGCCTACATCACTATGACGTAGGGCTCTCCTCACTTAGCGTGAAATGGATGTTACCCATATAAATCGCACAAAGATGACACTCGACGTGCTGGTTGATGGGGAATAAGAAATGCCTTTGCAGTACCTCCCATCAGCCACCCCTCCGAGTGTCAACTTTGGTTGCGCGTACAATATCTCTCGCTATAGAGATCAGCGCTCTTCTGCAATTCTATCTCATGAAAAGAAGCTAAATAATGTTATGGAATTATGGATATTTCCCGAAGTGATATTCATATTTCCCAATTAGCTGAATATTGAAGACTGAACCCATTCGACTTTCCCCCAATGAGCTTGATTATTTCATATTTTTACCTGTTTTATGATTTATTAATTCCTCTTATTTTCGTGCGAATACAAGAACACACTGCAGAAACTAGTCCTTCTCATTATTGGCATACGTATTTCAAAACAATATTTCTACTCAGAAAACAAATGACAAGAATAAAGGGCCAGTTCATGCGCAATGAAATCTGGGTTCACATAACTGTGCATGCAATAAATAGCGACAACATCGTGCGAGCATGACACGTTTTCAAACTATTTCTGGCCCACATTT
Source organism: Schistocerca serialis cubense (assembly GCF_023864345.2). Classification (NCBI taxonomy): domain Eukaryota; kingdom Metazoa; phylum Arthropoda; class Insecta; order Orthoptera; family Acrididae; genus Schistocerca; species Schistocerca serialis. Next base: position 157,737,399 of record NC_064648.1, on the reverse strand, counting down.
GTCGATCTAGACCAAAGACCTTGTAAAAAATAACTAGACTCACTGATGGCGCTGCAGTCGCGGGACAATTTGAACCTTCGGCTGGACGCCATTATAGTGGTTGTAGTCTGATGTGTTGTGTAGTATTGTTGTTTATGAAGATCCTGATTCAACGTTGTATATTTGTTGGGGCGTACATACAGTATTTGTTACTCGTAAGTCTACTGTCTGTACATTCCAATCAAAAGAAGTACAATGGTGAAGAGTTACGCAGCGATTAATTGTACAAATAAAGTCGAGAAAAGCACGAATAATACATTTCACAGGTGGGTGAATATTTTAAGTTGTTTCGTAAATCAGTGCACTTGCTTAATAAATGTTTTTTAACACGGTATTAGCATAATGTCTGTGCATCTATTTGCAGGTTTCCTTTCTCAAAACCACAGCTGTTACAAAAATGGTTACACGCTGTCAGGAGGCAAAATTTCCGACCGACAGAATACCATTTTATATGTTCTGATCATTTTGAAGAAAGTTGGCTGATCGGTAGTGTTTTCATGGTCTAGGTTAGGTTGAAACTTGATGATTTGGTCGTGGGTTGCCAAAACACTATGCCATATGTAACGCACTTCTCGTCATAAAATCTAAAGCAAGGTAGCATCAGAAAATATCTATTAATATAGTGGGCAAATCTTTGAGTATTTTGATCCATTTTGCGTACATCTATCGTAAATGAACTACGAAAAACGCTAGGGATGCAGTACATAAGTTGTAGCTACGGCTGATTCCATGTAGTACGTAAGATAAATTCATTAACAGTGACTAGTTGCTGTTTGTTCATAAATTAAAAAGTATATTGTAGTAAAGCATTTAAATGAGGCATTATGTTTGCGACCTAACTCAAGGGAAGGCATTTTATAACCAAAAGCGATGTATAAACATTCGAACTCCGCGCGTCAGTTTACCACTCTAATGGCCGCCGCCCAGCTATTCAATTTGTCCGCTCTTCACAGTCGACCACTCATGCGGTTGTGGGGGCCTGATCTAAACGATAAATTTCAGTGAGTATCTTCTATACTTTCACAGACATTTCAGTTCACAATATCAGCTCTTAATTAAGGAAATTCCTCCCTTATCAATGTCCTCAATTTCTATTGCAAAGGAATTGCAAATAAAGCATTAGAGATGGAAACAACAATTTGAAAGGTATATTTAGTGAACCAATAGGCGATGGCAGGATTCACATTCTTTAATTTAGTTCACCAGTGACAGAACGAATCCGATGACTGGCGTCATTACTAGTGTACCGATACGATGCTCGTCCAGCACTAAAGTTTCCTTACTTTTAAACAAGAAACGTAGTTACATCATCAATTTTATTCCTGCCATCGCCTAAGGGGCCACTATATTTACCGTTCAGGTCGTTCTTTCCACCTCGGACACTTTATCTGTGCCACCTTTGCTAGACATGTCGGGAAGACAGATCAGAAAGAAATATCCTTCATTAAGAGTTGATATTGTGAAATGAAATATCGTTTCCGAAAGCATAACCGCCTGTCACGAAAATTTTCCATGTCACGGGAACGACTTTTGTATGCTGTATTGCAGAAGTCTGCCAACAAGGAATAGAACCAGCATGTCACTGTTGTCTTCAGCTCTTCATCGTTGCCAAAATACTGCCTGGAGGACAGGGATTTCTTGAGGTACAAGAGAAGATGGAAATCCTTAAGAGCAAGATCAGAACTGTACAGTGGGTGATCAAACAGCTCCCGGCGAAAGCCATTCAGAATAGCTGTTGGGCGCCAAAACATATGTGGGCGAGCATTGTCATGAACAAGCACAACACCTGCATCAAACATTCAATGCCTTTAGTTTTGGAGGACCCATTGTGTTTTACAATGGGTTTACACTAATGGTCAGCGTTCTCTGTTCCACCTCTGGTCAGGAAGGCAATGAGTAGAACATTCTTCCTGTTCCATAACACTGTGCACATCACTTTCCACACTGACTGGTGAACTGTTGAATTACAGCGCAACTGAAGATCCACTGTGATGCCAATGAATAGACTGTTGCTCAATTACTGAGGTAAAGTGGGCAATCTGTGCCTCATGGCTTGTGATGACCCTGTGAGAAAGTCATTCCATCATCATGGTACCACCACAGAAATGTCAGTGATGCCCCAACTGATTCAGTCTGTGACCAGACATCAGATCTTATGGCACCCACCTGGCACATACTTTCTCGAACAGCTGGTTAGGTGAGGTTAGGTTAGTGTTTAACGTCCTGTCGACAACGAGGTCATTAGAGACGGAGCGCAAACTCGGGTTAGGGAAGGATTGGGAAGGAAATCGGCCGTGCCCTTTCAAAGGAACCATCCCGGCATTTGCCTGAAACGATTTAGGGAAATCACGGAAAACCTAAATCACGATGGCTGGAGACGGGATTGAACCGTCGTCCTCCCAAATGCGAGTCCAGTGTGCTACCACTGCGCCACCTTGCTCGGTGAACAGCTGGTGTTTGCGACTATTTCATGCAGCAGGGATTACAATATCTGTGGAAGCTGACTGTTGACATCTATGATCATGGAGTGACATTTCTCCATAGTGCACTGCTCCATCAGTTTCACAATGTTGTCATTGATTTAAGAAAACTAGGTACATTAGCTACTGCTTCTCAATATATTTAATCCTTACTGAGACTTATCATTAAAAATTATTTAGAGTAATATGGACATAAACTACTGCTTTTCAATGCATCTGTTCCTTAATTAAAATTGTCATTAAAATTATATTTCTTTTTCAAATCAACAGCTCAGTTCATGACATCAGTACTGGAAATAAGAATAATCTTCACAGAGATTTAAAGTAACTTACTCTTTTGTGCCAGAAAGGAGTCCATTATTCAGGAACACACATTTTCAATAACTTGCCAGCAGCCATAAAATGTTGAACGACTAATAAAAGTCGGTTTAAGAGGAGGCTAAAGAATTTATTGGTGACCAACCCCTTCAACTCTATTGATAAATTTCTTGGTAGATGCAGCTGATGTGCTCACATTACTAATAATATCAAATAATGCAAATATAACCTATAATGTGACTGCTGTGCAATTTCAGTGCAGTAGTGTGATCATTATAAGTACGTATTGTAAAATGGTTTTTTCTCACTGCAAATAGTACGAGGTATTTGTTGCATGTCTGGTATATAGGATGATGTACAGCCCTATTAATAAAAGTGGCTCATTTATTGTTGTAGAATGACCCGCATACATCTGCTCTCATCCTAGCAGTAAATTTCACTGAAGTATTGTAGTTTACCTGTGATCCTGCAGTCGAATTATCCAAGCATTGGCACGCGATTTGAACCGCCAAGTAACACAGTTTGAAGCATAATAATAATAACAGTAGTAAATTTGTGGATTTCAAAAAGGCATATGACTCGATTGATCGTAAAACCCTGATCAAAATTCAAGAAGAACTCGCCCTAGACAAGAAGATCAAAGCAACAATCCAGCAAGAACTAACCAACACAACCTCAAAAGTGAAATTTAGGGGAGAAACATCAGAAGCTTTTGAAATAAAGACTGGAGTGAGGCAAGGAGATGGGCTCTCAACTCTGCTCTTCAACTGTGCCCTCAAGAATGTGATTCGTGAGTGGTGCATAAACTGGAAAACCAAGGGATTAAAAATGGTCTCAGGCTGGGTTACAAGAAACAAAATCTTGAAATCGATTGTCTCGCTTTTGCAGATGATCTTACAATTTTTTTCTGATTCTATGGAAACAGCTGAGAGACAGATTAATGAGCTTAGCATACAAGCACAGAAGACTGGCCTCCAAATTTCATTTGAGAAAACCGAGTTTATAACGAACATAAATTCACCACCAAGGGAGCTTGTAGTGGGTCAAGGCAAAATTAAGCAAGTTGAAAAGTTTAAATATCTCGGAGAATGGATAACAGCCACCTTATCAGAGAAAGAAGCCTTCATATCACACATGAACAAACTGGAAATGGTTTGCCATTTAACCAAGAACATCTACAACGAAAGATCAGTATCGTTCAATTCAAAGTTAAGGCATTACTTCAGTGTTATCCATCCGGAGGTTTTTTTACACTTCTGAATGCCTAGTAATGAACAAAAAAGGCCTAACTGAAAACTGGAGGCCAGGGAAAGGAAGATTTTGAGAAAGATCTTAAGTCCCATCAAAGAGAATGGGAAATACAGAAGACATCATAATCATGAACTGCATTCCCACACAGAGAAGGTAAGCAGAAAAGAAGGATTATGTTTTATGGACATATGACCCAAATGAGCCCTGGAATACTTACCAATCATATCATCACCTACTTTCAGGAGAAGAAAAAGATATGGGCCTGGTTCACAGAGGTGGAGAAAGATCTTAAAGAAGTGGGGATCACCCATGATGACATCTTGTAGCGTGTCCCACTCAAGGAGAAACTTATGGCATCGTGAGTTTTCCAAGAAAAGCCAGAACTAAAAACAGGAAAGGCTTGGACCTAGGAGAGGAAGCAGCAACACCGAGAATGAATGCGGGAGCACTGGGCAAACATCAAAACATGTAAAGCCCGGCAGTTGAAATAACGTGGTCCAAAGATGGTCTATATGAAATGAATGAATGAAAGAATAGTAACAGCAATAAACGAAAATAAGTTGAATCAGAATGAACATTTTATACAGCCAACGACAAAATATATAAGGTGTATGTATTGATTTATCAATTGATCAATTGATTAATCAAACAACACACCGAAACTGTTATGAATGGTAGTACTACAGAGTTTCGTTTAAATATACAACAAAACTAATAATGTTTATCTATTGCAGTAAAGTTGGCATAAATGTGTAAACTGAATGGCAGGAGAACCCTCGTTGTGTAACTAAAGATGACTGGTCATTAAAACAGAGTCTCTGAGACTAAGTCCCACGTTACTTGGAAAATTCGTAAGTATGTGCAAATTATCTGGCCAGTCATCACAGAATGTCATCAAACTGCTTCACGAATCCATCCTAGCTCTCCAGAATCAATCACAATGCTTGAGTATCAAACCACTCATTCCACTGACAACATCCATTCCTCCCCTATAACTACAGTTTTACTTAAAATCTAAGAAATGGACTACCACTTGATCATTAACAAACATGCAAAATAGACATATGTTTTAAGTGACAACTCATTGCCCTACAATTCTGTATGTGCCAAACACTACATACATTTATAATAACTTACACATAGGTAATTTGTCAGGTAACTAGCACATACTGGCTTAGAACAAATGATATTGATCAAACATTTAGACTATATGAAATAAATGATTTTGGCCAGCTGTATAGAAACATAACCTTACACTCAGCCTATAATAGCAACACACTGTATGGACAATTTGCAGTTTATTAATTACAATTGTTTTTAATGCTGGCCAAACTGGCTAGTCATTAAATAAATTAGTTGTTAATTATCAGTATTTGATCAGATTTGATTATATGACATATTTACATAATAAAGATATGAAATGGTAATAGCTCAAATATAGAAATAGTTATAAATGTGAGGCATCGAGGAATGATAGCTGTAGAGCTAGACAGTCATCCTATATCTTGTTTATTAAGATATCATGTGGCATTCAGCAGTTATTAGTTTTTATTGCATAGTGTGATAATTCACTCAATCAAAAAAAAAAAAAAAAAAAAAAAAGGATGCACCACTAAGGAATTCTCCAAATGGGATGGAAACCATCAGATGTGGTGTACATGGACAGACAATTTCATAAAAATTGGATGATTTATTCAAAAGAAAGAGGCTTCATAAATTGAGCAAGTCAATAATGTGTTGGTCCACCTCCCACCTCTGGTCCTTATGCAAGCCGTTATTTGGCTTGGCTTGGCACTGATAAGAGTTGTTGGATGTCCTCCAGAGGAATTCCATGCCAAATACTGTCACATTGACTCGTTAGATCGTCAAGAATCCGAGCTGGTTGGAGAGCCCTGCCCATAATTTTCTAAAGGCTCTCAGCTGGAGAGATCTGGCGATTTCGCTGGCCAAGGTACGGTTTGGCAAGCATTAAGACAAGCAGCAGAAACTCGCCCCATGTGTGGGTGAGCACTATTGTGCAGAAATGTAAGCCCAGGATGGCTTGCCATGAAGGACAACAAAATAGAGTAAAGAGTATTGTCGATGTACCGCTTACTACAGATGACAACCAAAAGGTTCTGCTATAAAATGAAAAGGCACCCCATACCATCCCTCATGGAGGAAGACAGTTGAGTTGGTACCCCACCTCTTCCCTGGGCATCTCCAGACACATCTTTGCTGGCCACTGGGGCTTAATTTGAGGCTGGCCTCATCACTCCAGCCAGTTCCACTCCAGTTAATGCGATTCCACACCGAAGATGTATCTGGAGACATCCTGGACAGTGGTGGGATATAACTGTCACTTGCCATATGGCCCAATAACCAGGAGCGATGATCTGGGGTACCATTTCTTTTCACAGTAGGTTGTCATCTCTGGCATCCTTACAGCACAGCAGTATGTTGAGAATATTCTATGCCGCGTTTTGTTGTCCTTCATAGTAAGCCATCCTCAGCTTACATTTCAGCAAAATAATTCCCACCTGCACATGGCGAGAGTTTCTACTGCGTGTCTTTGCCCTTTCCAAACCCTACACTGGCTAGCAAGGTCACAGGACTCTCCCCAAACAAGAACGTTTGGAGCATTATGGACAGGACCTTCCAACTGTCTCAGGATATTGATGATATCATGCAACAATTGAAAAGAATTTGGCACAATATCCCTCAGGAGGAAAGCCGAGAAGTTTATCAGTCGAAGCCAAGCTGAAGAACTGCTTCCTTAAGGCCCGTCCACATGCAACAATCTGTCTGCGCAAATGTCTGCGCACATCACATCTGCACAGACAGATCGTTGCGTGTGGACAGAAGATTTGCACCAACCTGAGGTGTGTGCAAACCTGGAAGTTGGAGTTTTAGGTTTGAGCGAAACCTCTCAATTCTGTGGCTTCAAACCACATCTGCGCAGACAAGTTGGAGCGTGTGACAGGAGATCGCCGCAAATCTGGCGCGAAACAGTTGTTTGCTCAGTCTAGTGTTTGAATTTGTGCGCACAGGGCATTAAACTGGCTGATACTCGTCAGTGTTCTCGAAAGTTTGTAAGTGAATTCATTGGACTATATAGAAACCACCCATGTTTGTGGAAGATTAAAGTAAAGAGTATAGTGACTGAGACAAAAAGACAGCAGCATACAATGCTCTAATTCAAAAATTGCGGGTATTATTTCACTCAACTCTTGTTTCGATATTGCAGTTGAAAATTCCAAATCCTTGTAGCTCCTTCCTGTTAGCCGTTCATGAGGAGAAATTACTCTTCTCTATAAAAGTATTTTTTTCTCATTATATGAGGGGTTACAAGCTTTAAGAGATAATTATAAGTTTCGACATCCATCCGCAAATAATTTCGCCAGTCGTTAGGTTCGCCCTGCAACTCTCGCAGTAAATTTACATGAGAAAACTGCTTTCGCTTTAGCAGTCACTGTCTACGCCCATTTTGACAGCTTTCTCTGTTTCCCTCGGTTGGTCTGAATGTTTTTTGCAACACAAGTTGCGAACAGAGACCACAACAGAACTTCATCCATTTCTGTATTTCAAAATAACTGAATTAAATTTTTGACGTTTACGGGGAGTGTAGTCGCTTGCCACTGATATTTTTTTTCTACACCAACAGATGGCGGGCGTGTAGTAGATTGGGGTTTGTGTCGTGTGAACACACCACATCTGCAGCGATCTTTTGCATGTACAGACATCTGCGTCGACATCTGCGCAGACAGATCGTTGCGTGTGGACTGGGCTTTAAGGGTAAAAAATGGTCGAATGTGTTACTGATTTTCTCAATTTGTGAAGCTCTTTCTCATTAATAAATCATCAATTTTTTCTGAAACACTAACCATTTGTCTATATATGCATATAACATCTACAAATTCCCATCTTATTCGGATAACTCCTTCATTGTTCATCTTTCTTTTTCTAATCTTAAAGTTTATTCATTTGCTGTTGACATGAAACTCCAACAATTTTTGAGATGTACATATTACATTAATATTCGAATAGCTGTATCTCAGTGCTGTGAGTATGCTAGTATGTTTGTGTTTGTGCTACGATGAACCATTGAATTATTACTGATTTGTATGTAGACATATTTCATTCTGTAGCTGTTAAGATGTAAAGTCAGCATCGGCACGCCAATCAGGAACAACAGAGAAGGGATGGCTGTGAGAAGAGGTCAGCCAATCACACACTGACTGACCTCCTTCCAACATGACAACGTGACAGCAGTGGCCCCTAGGTGAAGGGGACATAAGCGCCGCGCCCGACTGGTAGCAACCGACTTTGACAGCAGCGTCAACGTCAGCCACTTCATTAGGAATCCCTATGTAGCACAGACTTGTGTTTTTGTATTCTGAAGAAGACTGATTATTTTGTGTGTTGCCCTTTGCTTGCGACACATCTATAAAAGTCAAGTAGTTGTATCTTGTCTTCTTGTAATAAAACTCATTAATACGAATTGTTAGATTGTTTGTCTAGTGAACCGAGTATACAGGATTCCTAGACACAACATTCATGACAAGATGAACAAATACCGTAGCGACAACCTGCCAAAAGAGCAACCATCTGTTTTATCGTGCGCTTTTGTGTTTTGCTGGCTCCTTGATTCTACCTTGTCTTTTCTTTGCAGCGGTGTGTTTACATGTTTTAATAGTGTCTTTTATAGTGTCTTTTTCTATTCAGTGTCTTCAGGTGAGCGTTGTAGAAATTTTCTTAGCTTGTGTGCTGATTTTTATTGCTTGTCTTCTCTATTTATTGCATTTCCCTATTCCAAAACGAGCAACCCACCTCTCCCATTCCCTGCTCAGGCGCCTCAGCTGCAAACAATAGATGAAATGAAGCCAACACAGATGTGTCAGTTTCAGATGCAGCAGATTGCAACCCTTCTCAACATGGTACAGCAGTTACTGGCAAACAATGCAACAAACACAGTACAACATCCCGTAACTGTAGCTCCAAATCCATACCCCTTTTTCGCCTGTTTAATTAAAAAGAAGAGTAATGGATCAAGTGTTTGCAACCGTATGAAGCCCACATCATTGCTCACAGAGTATCAGGTGCAATGAAACTACACTACTTTTTGTCAACAGTAGGAAGTGCAGTCTTTCGCCTCATTCAGAAATTGTTTCCTGACGCCACTCCGAGTGAACTTTCCTATGATCAGGTTGCAGATTCTATAACTATTGTGACTGACAAGTGAGTGTTGCGGCAGGCAGCTTGGTACCAATTCTTTCATTACAAGAAAAGGTCAGAACAAACTTATCGCGAGTGGATAACAGATTTGCAGAGTATGACCCCATATCACGTAAGAAACGACGTGATATGGGGTATGATGAGGAAATGTAAATTCAAATGTGCTTGTGGTGCTTTATATTCAGCGTGATGTGATCGTATGTAGTGTAACTGATGTCAAACTTGGAGAACAGATTTCATTGCATAATGCAAATTCTAGATCAGTATGATCAGTATTTGAGCAGCCACCAATTTTTCGGGTTTAGTTATGCCTTGCTCACGACTGGCCCAGAAGGCAGTAACAACATGCTTGTGCCAAGCCACGTAAACGGCTTATAATGGACAACACATTCCTGTTCTCGGAAAATGTACTTTGCCTGCCATGTATCGCTCGCATACACAAACTGTGCCTTTCACTGTGCTACAATCTCGCGATTGTCAGAACATATTTGGCCTTGAGTCGTTTGATTTGTTTTGCTTTCAAATTCAGGACAATGTGTTGTCAGTGACTGCATTCAACGCCAAAGACAGTGTAGCTAGTTTGTTGAAAGAATTTCCTGAACTTTCTGAAGCTTTAGGCAAGGCTAAAAATTTTGTTACACCCATTACTGTAAAAGAAAATGCTCACCCGAAATTTTGCCAGGCCAGAACTGTTCCTATTGCATTATGGGACACAGTGACTGCTGAACTTAAAGAATTGCAATGTAGCTAAGCTATTGAGTCCATACAAGCTAATCAGTGGGCAAATCCACTGGTTTTGCTTTCCAAACTTTCAAGCCGTATTCGCCTCTGTGTTGACTATAACTCTACCATCAATCCACAAACTGTGATTGATACTTATCCATTGTCAGTAGATCTCATGGACAGATTAAGCGCTGGTCGCCACTTTTCAAAAATTGATTTGTGCAATGCATATTTTCAAATGTCATTACATGAAGAATCTCAAACCGTGTGTTTTGTGTACACTCATTTGGACTTGTTTAAATATTGCATTTGCCTTTTGACAGTGCTTCTGCACCCGCCATTTTCCAATGGTCCAACAGCTGACTGCTCATGTACCAAGCTGTCAAAGCTATTTGGATGATATTGTTATGGCGTGTCATACATTTGAAGAACACATTTCAAATTTGCTTGTTTTTTTGTGTGTTATCTGATGCAGGACTAAAGTGTAGATTGGACAAGTGTGACTTCTTTAAACTTGAGTTGCAGTATGATGGTCATGTCATAAACAATCAAGATGTACATCCTCTTCAGTCACACTTGTTAGCCATATGTGACCTGCTAGTTCCTCACAATGTCACAGAATTGCAGTCAGTCTTAGGGAAAATCAAGTATTATATTCGGTTCATACCGAATAATACATAAGTCGTAGCTCCATTGCATCGCTTGCATCGCAGGAACATCTTCTTCGTTTGGACAGATGAGTACCAAGAAGCTTTTTAAAAACTTAAAGATGCATTCCTCAGTGACTGATGCTTGGTTCACTTTGATCCTGACAAACCAGTTGTGTTGCAAGTTGACTCTTCCTCTTACGCAATCAGTGCAGTGTTTTCGCACGGATTTGGTGATAAAGGCAGGTCTATTGATTTCGCATCAAAACTGTTGTCCAAAGCTCAGTGTAACTATCTACAAATACAAAAAGAGGCATTGGCTATTGTGTATGGTGTCACCAAATTCCGCCACTATTTATAAGGCAGAAAATTCTACTTAGTAACGGATCACAAGCCACTGCAGTCCTTTTTTCATCCGGTGAATCCAGTTCCTGTCCGAACTGCCAAAAAATTCAGAAAATGGGCTTTGTTGTTGTCTCAATACCAGTACAAGATTGTATATCGTCCGACAACTCGACGTGGTAATGCGGACACTCTTTCACGTCTTCTGATTGTTCCTGATACAGACTTTGACGGTTCTCCTGGCATCTTGTTGTCACATAGATGCTCACAATTCTGATTTGTTTCAGTCCTTTCCTCTGAACTATAGGAAAATTGCATAGGCCGCAGAAGCTGATGCAGATTTGAACATTTTGCTAAAATACCTTTGTACACCTTGGCCTCACTCATTGCATAGCACAAAGAACCTGAAGTTCACCGATACTTTGCAAGTTGGCTTAGCCTCATTATACAGCAAGGTGTGATTCTTCTTCAAAATGACAGTGGACAGTCACATGTGTTGGCCTCCAAAGCTTTGCAAAAAGAAGTGTTGCAATTATTTCACGAAGGACATGAGGGGATTGTTTACATGAAACAATTAGCACATTGCGCTGTACTTGGCAGAGTGTGAACACCCAAATACACTCATGCTGATAAATGAAGGATAATGCTGATACATGGTGAAACAACGCTCTGGTGCACGGTTTGCGGGTTTAAATCACCTCGGTGTAAGACCATGCGGTGCATTTCACCTGCGGTCGTCACACAGTGGCGCTGGCAGCAGTCCACATACACAAAGGTGTGTTGGTGCATATCAGAGTACAGTGCAGCGAGTAAGAGTGCAGACGTTTCCAGACGTGCTAATGGTGACTTTGTGTTGAAAATGGCTCAAAGAAAACATATTGATGACGTTATGAGGTGTATAATACTAGAGCGACTGGAGGCTGGTCAAACACAGCATGTTGTAGCCCTCTGTGTGCCACAAAGTGTGGTCTCAAGATTATGGCAACGATTGCAGCAGACAGGAAACGTATCCAGGCGCTACAGTACAGGACGTTCACAGTGTACAACACCACAAGAAGACCGATATCTCACCATCAATGGCCGCAGACGCCATGGAGTACTGCAGGTAGCCTTGCTCGAGATCTTACTGCAGCCACTGGAACAGTTGTCTCCAGACACACAGTCTACAGACGACTGAACAGACAGTTTATTCGCCCGGAGACCTTCAAGGTGCATTCCACTGACCCCTGAGAGTCCGAAAAGCTGGGTGTCAAGAACACAGTACATCGTCATTGGATCAGCGGTCCGAGGTTACATTCATGGACGAGTCCAGGTATAGTCTGCACAGTGATTCTCGCCAGGTTTTAATCTGGTGTGATCTAGGAACCAGATACCAACCCCTTAATGTCCTTGAAAGGGCCCTGTATGGAGGTCGTGGTTTGATGGTGTGGGGTGGGATTATGACTGGTGCATGTACACCCCTGCATCTCTTTGACAGATGTACTGTAACAGGTCAGGTGTATCTGGGCATCATTTTGCACCAGTGTGTGTTCCTTTTCAGAGGTGCAATGCGGCCCACCTTCCTCCCGATGAATGATAATGCATGGCCCCACTGAGCTGCCATCGTGGAGGAGAACCTTAAAACAGAAGATATCAGGCAAATGGAATGTCCTGCATGTTCTCCAGACCTAAACCCCATCAAGCACGTCTGGAATGCTCTCAGACGACGTATCGCTGCACGTTCTAACAATACCACCACTTGCAAAGTAGGTTAGAAATCAGTTTAATAATGTTGCTCACACAGCATACGTTCACTTTATCCGGCAACAACAAAGTTATTGACTGTGGATGGTATCGTCAGAATGGAAATAATGAATCATTGTAAAAAAGTCATTAATTTTGGCACTTATCTTGAATGGATTCCCACGTAAATTTCATCGAAGTTGTTATGCCTCATCTTGTTGATTCTAGGGTGATTCCACTTTGACTGCTAGAAGGTCCAGATCTGTATTTTAGCAATATTTGAAGACCTAACAAATGCGTTTTTCAGGAAATGCTTAATGATCAAACAATCCCAGATCAGAACAATGGCATGGTAGAAATAAGTTTTGACTTGGTGTTCACGATCCACATATTTATTAAACTTCTCGTAAATTCACATATACTTCTTCTTAATTGTCACATCATCAAGAAAACAGTTTTGTATCAATCTTCATACATTTAATTTCCACTTTAACCAAACACAAGACTTGACTGTTCTTTTACAAAGCGAAATAACAACTTCTGCAAAGTGAAACAAATACTGCTCTGTGCACATTCGGGCCAAAACGGTTACAAGTAAGTCAAAGATTATGACAGTCTCACAGAAATGAATACACATTACTGTAATATATCGATACATCGGAGTACCTATACATTAATAAAACCAAATGTGACTATTGTTACAAAAATATGTCTATTACTTTGCAGAAATGTAATACGATATTACTGGTATCGAGAACTGGGGTTGGAGTGCCTTAATGGTCACATAAACAGGCAGTTCCACAAGATCTGCAAAATGTACCTAAATGCACATTTTCTTAGTGTGCACTTTCTTGAAAGGTGCAACTACACAAAACATGGAATGCATCTGAACAGAAGTGGCAAAAGGTTACTCAGTGAAAAAGTTGTATGTACACTAGAAAGACTCAGTTTCCAAGATAACAGTCTTCACAATACAGCTATCCCAATGATGTATCCAAAAACAGTTGAGCAGCTATCAGTATCAGTTGATTACCACTTCAAAAGCAATGGTACTGTAAATACAACTCCTGCTAACATGCCAACAGAGAGAACAGTGACAGAAGCAGTAGGTCTACCTGTAAAGGTGAAGTCAACATAAGCTACATTATCAGGAGCATCAGTCCCAGCGGTGACAGAATCACCCAGGCAATTTTTTATCAAAATGTGAGAAGCCTCCCTGACAAAATAGACCAATTGCTTATCAACATTAATGAGAAAGACTGTATAAATAATGCCCAGATATTTTGCTTCACTGAGCACCATGTTACTAGCAACTGCATCATGTCCTTTTTACCAAGTTACAACATAGCAACCCAATACTGTAGAGTAAATAAAGAAATGGGGGGAGTGGCAATATATGTTAAGGAAAATTTTGACTACAAAGTAGTTGACATTACAAAATACTGTAGGGACCAACATTCTGAAGCATGTGCTACTGAAATAAAACTAATCTCAATTCATTAATAGTCCTAGCTTTTTACGGGGCACCATCAGGAAATATAAAACTGTTTTTTAGTCTCATGAACCAGGTATTGTCAGTTTTATTTTCAAAAACAAAGGATATTGTAGCCTTAGGTGATTTTAATGTAGACTGTCTGACTGATAATAACAATAGAAGTAACTTCCAGAATGTGATGTTCACTTATAATCTGAATTCAGTTATCAATTTTCCCACTAGAATCACACCAGATTCCCAAACTATGATAGACAATGCATTTTTAAATGTAAGTAGATACTAGAACATTAATGTAAACCAGGTTATAAATGGTCTCACAGACCATGATGGTCAATTAATCACTCTTTACAGTGTTAACCCTCTTGTTAAACTATCTCCCCAGTGGAAATGTATAAGAATAATGAACAAAGAGGCAAAAGAATCCTTTAACTGTAAGTTGCAGCTAATGGACTGGTCCTTTATTTACAACACTGATAATGCTAATGATAAATTTAACTATATTATAAATGATTTTTCTGCCCTTTTCGAAGAATATTTTCCAAAGAAATGGGTCAAAAATATTAATCCAAATTCCATAAGTAAGCCTTGGATCACAGAAGGTATTAAACAGTCATGTAGAACTAAGAGAGAAATTTATGCTAAAATCAGAACAAGTAATGATACACAAAAATGGAATCATTATAGATTGTACTGCAAAATTTTAAAGAAAGTAATACAGAAGTTAAAAGCCCTTTTCAATAAGGAGAAAATAGATAAATCTAGTAATAAATTGAAAACAATTTGGAACATTATAAAAAGTGAGACAAAGACAAAAACAAGCGGTACAGATGACCTAAAAATCAGGCATGGGGGTAACTTAATAGAAAATCAAAAAAGTGTGGCTGAAATTTTTAACAAACATTTCATGTCAGTAGCCCAAAAAATTGGCTGAAGCCCTCTGTTGAGGAAGCTATGACTTTATGTCAGGATGCATAATCCAACATAATACAAGAAATGTACATCAATCCTATCACTGTACAGGAAATTCAAACAGTCATCTGGTCTTTAAAGTGTAAGGACTCTGCAGGAGTAGATAATGTATCCAATAATTTAATAAAATTTTCATGTAAATGGATTAGTGATAATCTGTGCCATATTTTTGATGCTTCATTTCAACAAGGCATTTTTCCTGAAAAACTCAAGTATGCCATTGTGAAGCCCCTACACAAGAAGGGTGATAGAGCTGAGCTCACTAACTACCACCCTATTTCACTGTTAACAGCCTTCACTGAAATTCTAGAAAAATTAATGCACGATAAAATTACTGAACACCTCGTAATGAACACTTACCAACAAGAGCCAGTTTGGATTTCAAAGGGGCTGTTCAACTGAGGATGCAGTGTATGCACTTACAAATAAAGTACTTGAATGTCTAAATCAAAAAATGATAGGAATTGGTGTTTTCTGCGACTTATCAAAGGCATTTGATTGTGTAGGTCACCACATTCTCATGCAGAAAGCCAAACTACTTGGAATAAGGGGTGTCGCAGGTAACTGGCTGCAATCTTATCTTCAGGAAAGAAAACAGAAAGTAATTTTAAACAGCTCAGATGAGTCAAGGGATACCTCCGCTCAGTCTGAATGGATTTCTATTAGATGTGGTGTGCCTCAAGGCTCAATTCTGGGACCACTGTTGTTTCTGATGTTTATAAATGATTTACCACTGTGTGCAAGCCTGCCTTGAAAATTTACTCTCTTTGCTGACGATACCACCATATCCATGAGTGGAAAATCAGATGTTAATTTCGAGGAGTCAGTTAATAACATACTCTCTGAAGTGATTAACTGGTTCAGTGTTAATGGTCTCTCTCTAAACTCAAGTAAGACAAATTTTAACCAGTTCCATACAAAAACAAAAAAAGTGAGAGATATAAATGTAACATGTGGAAATCAACCAATAGAAAGAATGGATGTGTCTAAATTTCTTGGAGTACATATTGATAGCAAAATGAGCTTGTCCTTCCATATACAACAGCCCCTAAAAAAATTGGCTCGGCTATGTATGCTATCAGAATGATGTCTTCCATTGGAGATTTAACCACTATGAAGTCCGCATACTAGGGGTATTTTCACTCCGTTATGTGTTACGGAATTATCTTCTGGGGAAATTTAGCTTTGGCAAAGAAAATTTTTGTGGCCCAGAAAAGGGCTATGTCCCCCTAGGACATCATGCCGTAACCTTTTCAAAAAGCTGCAAATAATGACCACTGTATCCCAGTACATATATTCACTGGTGTGTTTTGTAATTAAGAACCCTGCACTATTTCCGTCATATAAGAACTATCACAAATATAATACAAGAGGGAAAGAAAATCCTCATTGTGAACTTAAGAACCTGACAGTTGTTCAGAGAGGTGTCAAATGGTCAGGAACAAAAATTTTTAACCATCTCCCTGACCAGATAAAATGTTTAAGAGAAAATGAATCTTTTTTTAAAGCAAAACTAAAGGAATATTTGTTAAATATGTCTGTTTATACATTAGAAGAGTTTTATTATGCAAAAAGGGAAATAGCATTTAGATAGAATTACCCATCTTGTTAACAAAGAAATGTGCTTGCAATTTTTCTCCAAATTAAAACTTGAAATTTTGTATTAACACTCAAAGAAATCAGCTGTTATATGTACAATATCTGTTTTCCTCTAAACTTTGTATTAACTATATGCAGTTATGTAGAACATTTTTTATATATTTAATGAAGACCGTTTTGTATCTTTTTGAATGTTTGGTGTTTTTTATGTTTGATTCGTTCCACATCTCATGTGATGTGCTAACAATACGAGATCTACAGAACATGAAATAAATAAAATAAAGTACCATTACAATGTCTTCAAACCTCTACGACACTTCAGGAACTCCTACAGGAACAGAGTATCCCAACACGTTGTACGGCCTGTGTACAAGTGCATGGTGATCATATCCCATATTGATGTCGGGGTATGTGGGCAGGAACAGTGGCGTTTTGTAGCGCATGTGTCTTGGTACTGTTTTCTCAACTTATCACCAATACCGTGGACTTACAGATATGTTTCGGTTGTGTTCCCAATGTGCCTATGCTATGAGCACCAGTTTTGTGCAATGCCACATTATCCTTAATTAATGAGCATGAGTGTAGAACCGATGACGACACAGTGTCACACATCTGCGGAAAATCATTCCGCTCCACCACAAAAATTCTCTGCTTCGACTAAGTCGCAATCACCATGGCAATATGTGGACGTAGACTTTAAGGTAGCTTTTTGGAGCATTCGTTGGTTGATTGTGGTCGAGTCTTACAGCAAGTTTCCTTTTGCTGTGCCATTGAACTCGACAACTTAACGTACCACAGTTCAGGCATTGTCCTCTATTTCTTCCCTCGAAGATTTGCCTGAAATCATAGTGTCGGACAACGGCCCTCAGTTCACGTCAAATGAATTTGAAACATTCTGTGATTTCAATACCATACAACATCTAACTAGTGCACCGTTTCATCCACAGACCGAAAGCGATGCGGAACATTTTGCCAGAACCTTCAACCAGCAAATGGCCAAATTTCGCACCGCGCACACCAGGGATGAAGCATTGCAACTGTTTCTCGCCTCCTATAGTCGCATCCACGAGATGGACCATCGCCACTGCTCCACTGTCGTCAGCATCCAGTGTTGAAGGAAGGCCAGAAGTACCGCTTTGCGCCGCGTGATATTGTGTTTTTCAGGATCCTTAGCAACAGCAGACGTCGTGCGCGAGGCGATGGATTACAGGGATGTCACTATCGTGTAACCTCTCCGCCATAGGCCGTCCATTATGAACTGGTGGTAGATCGTGCTGAAAGATGCAATAGCCTTCCCCGAATTGCTTTTCAGCAGTAGGAAGCAAGAAGGTAGTTAAAACATCAATGTAGGCCTGTACTGTGATAGTGCAACGGAAAACAACAAGGCCTGCAAGTCCCCTCCACGAAAAACACGACCACACCATAACACCATAGCCTCCAGATTCTACTGTTGGAACTTCAAGTCTAGAAGATGACGTTCACCAGATATTCTCCATACCTACACCCTGTCATCGGATCGTCACATTGTGTACCGTGATTCGTAACTCCATACAACGTTTTTCCACTGTTCAGTCGTCCAATGTTTACGTTCCTCACACCAAGCGAGGCGTCGGTTGGTATTTACCAGCGTGATGTGTGGCTTATAGGCAGCTGCTCGACCATGAAATCCAAGTTCTCTCATCTCCCGCCTAACTGTCATAGCACTTGCAATGGATCCTGATGCAGTTTGGAATTCCTGTGTGATGGTCTGGATAGATGTCTGCCCATTACACATTACGACCCTTTTCAACTGTCAGCAGTCTCTGTCAATCAACAGACAATGTCGGTTGTACGCTTTTGTGCTATATGTGTCCCTTCGTGTTTTCACTTCACTATCACATTGGAACCAGTGGACCTAGAGATGTTTAGGAGTGCGGAAATCTCGCGTACAGTCGTATGACACAAGTGACACCCAATCACCTGACCACATTAGAAGTCCGTGAGTTCTGTAGAGCACCCCATTCTGCTCTGTCACGATGTCTAATGAGTACTGAGGTTGATGATATGGCAGTAGGTGACAGCACAATGCACCTAATATGAAAAATGTAATTTTTTGGGGGTGTCCGGATACTTCTGATTACATAGTATACATTGGCGCTAGTCTTACCCTTTGAAAGCTCATCCAGTAATACACTGACACTGAGAGAAAGTAGACCCATGGTTAAATCTGAAGTTTAAAATAGGGAGCTAGTACCGTACCTTACGTGTTTCCATTATTTAGTTGTAAAGGATATACAAGGAATTATTAAGGCACATTTACACTGAGTTCAAAACATGTCCTGAAACAACGTTTGGAACATTGTTCAAGGCTAGTACTGGACTACTGACATTCACATCGTCCTGGCTGAACACAAAAACGGTCGTCCACGGCTGTGTCGGTGCAGATCAAAAGAACACTTTACTGGTCTACTCTCACTATGCAGCGGTAGTGTTTCTTTGTGCTCTGTCATATTTCACAAACTGCAGAAACTATTTAAAATATGACTGGCTTTGAAGTTTGGAACAAATGTGCAAGGCTTTGATAGGAACCTCGTTTTGCTAAAAACCAAAGAGTGACAACATGTCTTTGCTTCACAGGACTACTTTTCTGAAATCTGTGTCTTTCTTTGAAACAGCTGACCCTATCATATTGATTAGAATTTTGAAATCAGTTGGCGACATCTTAGTCACGTTACAGCCATCAGAACCACTTCCAAATTCAGCTCACACAATATGTCGTTTCCGCCACATCTTCTACAGTACCAGTACTAATTATTTATTCGTATCGTTCAGTACAGTATCGTCATAGCGTTGCGCTATTGCAAATACACAACGCGAAATGTTTGCTGCCAGTTCAGTGCAGACTATAGGAATACATAATTAGAAATGTTTATCGCCAATGCAAAAGGGGGAGTGTGGCAACAATAAACATTTTTGGCGATATGTTGCTGACTTTGGTGGAAACGCTGTGATTAAAAACATGTTTTCAAATGTGCCTTTCTGAGCAACAGTTTCATACACTAGTATTCTACAGCCATAACAAACCTATCATCTTTGTTTTAAAAGGTTACACCACTTTGGAAAAAAGGATTGCCTTGACAAATTTTTGTGGAACGATAGGTGACAGAGGAATAATACACTACTGACCATTAAAATTGCTACACCACGAAGATGACGTGCAACAGACGCGAAATTTAACCGACAGGAAGAAGATGCTGTGATATGCAAATGATTAGCTTTCAGAGCATTCACACAAGGTCGGCGCCGGTGCGACACCTACAACGTGCTGACATGAGGAAAGTTTCCAACCGATTTCTCAAACACAAACAGCAGTTGACCGGCGTTGCCTGGTGAAACGTTGTTCTGATGCCTCGTGTAAGGAGGAGAAATGCGTACCATCACGCTTCCGACTTTGATAAAGGACAGAGTGTAGCCTATCGCGATTGCGGTATATCGTATCGCCACATTGCTGCTCGCGTTGGTCGAGATACACTCCTGGAAATGGAAAAAAGAACACATTGACACCGGTGTGTCAGACCCACCATACTTGCTCCGGACACTGCGAGAGGGCTGTACAAGCAATGATCACACGCACGGAACAGCGGACACACCAGGAACCGCGGTGTTGGCCGTCGAATGGCGCTAGCTGCGCAGCATTTGTGCACCGCCGCCGTCAGTGTCAGCCAGTTTGCCGTGGTATACGGAGCTCCATCGCAGTCTTTAACACTGGTAGCATGCCGCGACAGCGTGGACGTGAACCGTATGTGCAGTTGACGGACTTTGAACGAGGGCGTATAGTGGGCATGCGGGAGGACAGGTGGACGTACCGCCGAATTGCTCAACACGTGGGGCGTGAGGTCTCCACAGTGCATCGATGTTGTCGCCAGTGGTCGGCGGAAGGTGCACGTGCCCGTCGACCTGGGACCGGACCGCAGCGACGCACGGATGCACGCCAAGACCGTAGGATCCTACGCAGTGCCGTAGGGGACCGCACCGCCACTTCCCAGCAAATTAGGGACACTGTTGCTCCTGGGGTATCGGCGAGGACCATTCGCAACCGTCCCCATGAAGCTGGGCTACGGTCCCGCACACCGTTAGGCCGTCTTCCGCTCACGCCCCAACATCGTGCAGCCCGCCTCCAGTGGTGTCGCGACAGGCGTGAATGGAGGGACGAATGGAGACGTGTCGTCTTCAGCGATGAGAGTCGCTTCTGCCTTGGTGCCAATGATGGTCGTATGCGTGTTTGGCGCCGTGCAGGTGAGCGCCACAATCAGGACTGCATACGACCGAGGCACACAGGGCCAACACCCGGCATCATGGTGTGGGGAGCGATCTCCTACACTGGCCGTACACCACTGGTGATCGTCGAGGGGACACTGAATAGTGCACGGTACATCCAAACCGTCATCGAACCCATCGTTCTACCATTCCTAGACCGGCAAGGGAACTTGCTGTTCCAACAGGACAATGCACATCCGCATGTATCCCGTGCCACCCAACGTGCTCTAGAAGGTGTAAGTCAACTACCCTGGCCAGCAAGATCTCCGGATCTGTCCCCCATTGAGCATGTTTGGGACTGGATGAAGCGTCGTCTCACGCGGTCTGCACGTCCAGCACGAACGCTGGTCCAACTGAGGCGCCAGGTGGAAATGGCATGGCAAGCCGTTCCACAGGACTACATCCAGCATCTCTACGGTCGTCTCCATGGGAGAATAGCAGCCTGCATTGCTGCGAAAGGTGGATATACACTGTACTAGTGCCGACATTGTGCATGCTCTGTTGCCTGTGTCTATGTGCCTGTGGTTCTGTCAGTGTGATCATGTGATGTATCTGACCCCAGGAATGTGTCAAAAAAGTTTCCCCTTCCTGGGACAATGAATTCACGGTGTTCTTATTTCAATTTCCAGGAGTGTACAATGACTGTTGGCAGAATATGGAATCGGTGGGTTCAGGAGGGTAATATGGAACGCCGTGCTGGATACCAATGGCCTTGTATCACTAGCAGTCGAGATGACAGGCATCTTATCCGCACGGCTGTAACTGATCGTGCAGCTATGTCTCGATCCCTGAGTCGACAGAAGGGGACGTTTGCAAGACAACAACCATCTGCACGAACAGTTCGACGACGTTTGTAGAAGCACGGACTATTAGCTCGGAGACCGTGGCTGCGGTTACCCTTGACGCTGCACCACAGACAGGAGCGCCTGCGATGGTGTACTCGACGACGAACCTGGGTGCACGAATGGCATAACGTCATTTTTTCCGATTAATCCAGGTTCATCCATAAAAACACGGGAGAACAGCCGGATATCAGTAACTTCCTGCCACGATATTTCGGCACAGAGTCTTCTGGCCATCCTCAGGTGAATGCCACTGTAGTAGTACTGGCGAGAACGCTTTTTTTTTTCTTTATTGTATTTCAATTCCCCATTGGGGTGGGCTGGCAGCAGCATATGCGTTGCTCTTCAGCCGAAAGACATAGAACAAAAACAAGAGAAGACATTTAAAAACAGCAAAGGAGAGAATAAGGTGAACATAGATATAAAAAAGGGGGAACATCATGGAAGGCAATAGACAAAAAACGGGGTGACTGTAAAATGGAGATAAAAAAGTGTGTAAAAGTAGCACACACAAAAAGCCACACACTGCGACGATTAAAAGAACACAAGGCACAGTATGACTGGAGCATAAAGGTATCGACGGATGGCATAGCACATAACGTAACACTGATGGCAAACTTCAAGCCAGGACACAATTAAAATCACACATCTTGACGCACAGGAGAAACAGCACTAAACACAACACTGATGTGGCACACTGATGATGATCAATACAGAGGATCTGCCAGGCGCTAGGAGAGGAAGGAGACCTGAAGAAGGGAGGGAGGGGAAGAGATGGGGGAGATGAGCGGGGGGCACGCTGAAGAGGGCCAGGTAGGGAGGGATGGGGGAAGGAAAGAGGCAAGTATGGGGTGCAGGGTCTCAGGGGAGGGGGGGATGGAGGAAAATCCTCTCTCAGAGAAGGAGGGAAGAGGAAAAAGGGGGCCCTGGGGAGGGGGGGGGGGAACAAGGCCAGGTTATAGTTGGAAGGAAGGGTAGATATCACGGCGAAGTTCGTCATCCGGGAGGGGGAGGCGTTGGACATTGCCCTGATGAAGGAGATGGAGGGTGTGGAGGTGGAGAGAGGGAGGGATACAGCGATAGAGGTGCGGCAACGGGCGGGGGGTGGAGAGGAAGGAGGAAACCAGAGGGTGGGGGGGATCAAGCCTGTGGACAATGTAAAGGATGCGGAGATGTTGATGGAACAGGAGGGGGTGGGGGAAGGGGATCAGTTCATACAGGAGCCATGTGGGGGAAGGAAGGCGGATACGGAAGGCAAGGCGGAGCGCATGGCGTTCAAGGATTTGGAGGGCCTTGTAAAAGCGGGTGGGGGTGGAGATCCAGGCAGCGCTGGCATAACAGAGGATAGGACGGATGAGGGATTTGTAGGTGCGGAGGGTGGTAGAAGGATGCAATCCCCATGTCCAGCCAGACAGGAGTTTCAGAAGGTGGAGGCGGGAATGGGCTTTCTGCTGGATGGTCTGGAGATGAGGGGTCCAGGTGAGGTGTCGGTCGAGGGTGAGGCCAAAGTATTTCAGGGTGGGGGTGTGCTGTATAGGACGACCATAAAGGGTGAGGCAGAAATCATGGAGGTGAAAGGAGCGAGTGGTGCAGCCTATGATGATTGCCTGGGTTTTGGAGGGGTTGAGACGGAGTAACCACTGGTTACACCAAGTGGTGAAAGGGTTAAGGTGGGTTTGGAGGGTACGTTGAGACCGTTGAAGGGTAGGATAGAGAGCCAGGAAGGCGGTGTCATCAGCATACTGGAGATGGTGGACTGGTGGGGGTGGCTTGGGCATATCAGCTGTATACAAGAGATAAAGGAGAGGGGAAAGGACAGAACCCTGCGGGACGCCAGCTGTGGGATAAAAGATACGGGAGTTGGTGTTGTGGAGGGTGACATAGGAAGGACGGTGCGAAAGGAAGGAAGCGACCAGACGGACAAAATTGATAGGCAGGGCGTAGGTTTGGAGTTTAAAGAGGAGACCGGGATGCCATACACGGTCATAGGCATTTTGGAGGTTAAGGGAAACAAAAATGGCGGAGCGACGGGAGTTGAGCTGGAGGGACAGTAGGTGAACAAGGTTGAGGAGTTGGTCTTCAGCAGAGAAGGAGGGTCGGAAGCCACACTGGGTAAGGGGGAGGAGGTGGTGTTGAGCAAGGTGCTGATGGATACGGAGGTGAGAACGCGCTGAGCTCCGCTATTTAAAGCATTTGACATTGTGCATGCGCTGCTCAGCGTGCGTGGTGATAACGGCTCCGTGCCCTGCGCCTCGCGCCCTCCACTCTGAAAGCCTGGCGTATCGGTGTCAGGTCGATTTCCATCTTTATGCAGATAACTACGTCGACTACGAAGTTTCTCTATAACAGGATTCCAAGCAGAGCTTAACTGATATCCGCTATCTCGATTGATGAGTGTCTCGTTGTCAGACAATCTTATTTCCACAGATTCATTGATAATCGAGCTCCAAAAGTTTGATGTACGGGCCAAAATTTTTGTGTCGTCGTAATTCATGGAATGGTCTGTGGAAATACAATGTACAGCGATTGCGGACTTGGTGGGTTGGAGAAGGCAAGTATGCCGTTGGTGTTCCACAATGCGTTCCTGCACAGTTCGTGTTGTTTGCCCTATATATGATTTGCCGCATTCACACGGAATTTTGTAAACACCTGGTTTACGCAGGCCCAGGTCGTCTTTAACGGAGCCCACCAGTGATGAAATTTTGGAAGGAGGGCGAAAGATGACTCTCACTTGATACTTTCTCAATATTCTGCCTATCTGTGAAGAAATATTCCCAATAAATGGTAGATAAACAGTCGACCTGAAGGCCTCTTCCTCTTCCTTGTTCCGTCGTTTGTAGGTCTTCATCACTCTGTTCACTTGCCTAGGTGAAAAGCCATTCTTCAAAAATACTTTTTGCAGGCGTTCTAGTTCCGCTTGAAGACTGTCGGCGTCAGAGATAGTATGGGCATGGTGGACCAAGGTTTTGAGAACGCCCATTGTTTGTGCTGGATGGTGGCAACTAGTAGCTTGTAGATACAGGTCTGTATGAGTGGGCTTTCTGTACACTGAGTGACCAAGCGTGCCATCACTCTTCCGTCGCACCAAGACATCTAAAAATGGCAGACAACCATCTTTCTCTATCTCCATGGTAAACTTTAACTTTTCATGTATGGAGTTCATGTGACGTAAAAATTCTTGGAGACGGTCCAGACTATGAGGCCACACTATAAAAGTGTCCTCAACGTACCACCAAAATACTGTCGGTTTAAAAGTGGCAGAGTCGAGTGCTCTCTCCTCAAAATCCTCCATAAAAAGATTTTACGGACAATCTGATGGTGTCGCCATGGGGAGTCCTTTGTCTTCCCTAGTGGCCAATCTTACTGATATCCGGCAGCTCTCCCATGTTTTTATGGAACAATCAGTACGCCGGGAAAGCTTTAAACATCACAATCCGGGTTCTGTTTACACCATCGTGATCCTCGCATACGTGTTTGCCGACATTGCGGTGAACGCACATTGGAAGCGTGTATTCGTCATCGCCATACTGGCATATCACCCGGCGTGATGGTATGGGGTGCCATCGGTTACACATCTCGGTCACCTCTGGTTCGCATTGATGGCACTTAGAACAGTGGACGTTACATTTCAGATGTGTTACGACCCGTGGCTCTACACCCTGTGAAACCCTTTTTGAGCAGGATAATGGACGACCGCATGTTGCAGGTCCTGTACGGTCCTTTCAGGATACAGAAAATGTTGGACTGCTGCCCTGGTCAGCACATTCTCCAGATCTCTGACAAATTGAAAACGTCTGGTCAATGGTGGCCCAGCAACTGGCTCGTCACAATACACCAGTCACGACTCTCGATGAACTGTGGTATCATGTTGAAGCTGCATGGGCAGCTGTACCTGTACATGCCATCCAAGCTCTGTTTGACTCAATGCCCAGGCGTATCGAGACCGTTATTACGGCCAGAGGTGGCTGTTCAGGGTACTGATTTCTCAGGATCTATGCACCCAAATTGCGTGAAAATGTAATCACATGTCAGGTCTAGTATAATATATTTGTCCAATGAATACCCGTTTATCATCTACATTTTTTTTTTGGTGTAGCAATTTTGATGGCCAGTAGTCTACTTGGGTTTGTTATTGGACACATATTTAAGTACATTACAAAAAAATTTGCCGCAAAATATTACAGAATGGCGACATTGCAGAGGTTCTCCCAAGGCGTGCTGAATTTGAGCTGATCTATGGCATGCGAGTGGTGTTAATTTGAATCTGGAAAAAAGAAAAAAAACCAATGTAATTTACACGAGTTTAGCTAGAGAACCACGTAGGAGATTTTAGAAGTATTAATTTTTGTGTAACTGGCGAGGGTCTGAATATTTTTTACGAATAACAGAACAGTCATTTTGTTAAATCCAGCCTGGTCGCAAATATGGGGTGTCTAGGAAACCTGCTTTTTCGGATCGCTAAACACTCTAACAAATCGTATTAGTGAGTTTTATTATAAAATGAAAAGATTACAATACTTAGCCTTGACTATTACACAGAAGTGCCACAAACAAAGGGCGACAGACAAAATAAGAAAGCTATTCTTATAACAATTCCGAAGTCCGTGTTACATAATCAGTAGAAACAAGTGATAAGCGTTGACGCTTCTATCAAAGTTTCTAGTCTTGAAGATGTTGTAGAACTGGGCTGTGACTAGTCGGGTTCGGCGGTTATGTCCTCTTCACAAAGGAGTTGCTACTGTCACGTTGTACTCCTGGAGAGGGGTCGGTCAGTGTGCGATTGGCTGGCGTCTTCTCGCAGCCCTCTTCTCAATTGTTTGACTTTACACCCCAGCACATTTGTTGGTAAATTTTATTTAAATTAACTAATCGAAAATCATCTACATTGTTTGCTTTGAAATGTAAATTTTCAAATATCCAGACGGAAAATTAAGGAGTTATGCTCCGTGCCGTTTTGCAAAATCATATTCCGAGAAAAACGCATTTGAAGTTTTGAAATACTGTATGCTATAGACATGACGAAACGAAAAATTTTGCTTTTAGAAAACTCTTACTTCAATCTGCTATCCCCTGACTGGCCTGTCGTACTGCTGCCGTTGCAGCTCATCATAGAACGATTGAAATTCGGTCGTTGCAATTCCATGAAAACACAAAACTTTACAATTCCATTTAGCCCTACTGCGAGCAGGCGCTTTGCTAGGACGTTTCGATGGTCGATTTCATATGCGTTCCTTGTAAAGTTACTACTTGGTATAACAATTTCCGGGCAGTGTGGACAAGCAATCATTATGCTTCTAAAATATCTATAGCGACATATCTCCTGAACGTTCTTGCAACGTGATTTCTGTATTGGGCGTTCACGTGTCGAGAAATAACAGAGAAAAAGATAACAAAATTTATAATCCAATAACACAGACTGTAATCCACATCAGAATCCTGGTCACTGCCTTTCAATTTCTTAGCAGAGACACTGACTCCTTATGAATTTGTCTCAGCCTCATATCTATTCTTTGCGCACTTTGATGACACATTGTTTCTGCGCCGCGTTGGCTACGATGTTTTCGTACCTTTTCTGCCTGAGTACAGTTTCTCATCACTCATTCTTATTTGAATGATAAAACTGTATACTATAATATCATAATTAGTCTATCAAAAGTCAATGCTACACTCAAACATCACGATTCGAAGCGAATGAATTGTCATTTTCGTACTGACGCCAAGCTAACGTATTATTGCTTTGAAATGCTTTTATCTATACCAAAACGCTACAGTGGGTATCGGGTTGGCGAAGAGAGGCTGTTTCGTTTCATAGAGGCACTAGAGGAACAGCTCTGACTTCCCTAGAACAAATTTTTCTGGGGTTATAGTTTTGGCACTGTATTTTAGAAGGTTCAAAGCATCTTTCAAGCCAATAAAAAACTATTTTTTTGAAAATTCCATAGTTGTGTTACCCCTTAACCAACGAGGCTGAAGTTAAGTGCCGTAAGAAATTTGGGTCTTCCCAGTGCTTCGCTCTAGCTTCGCCGAGGTTAGGTATCAAATAATTATTTAGCATTTATTCTGTTTACTGTCGAGAAAGGCATCTGTTCGTACATTGAGACTTACAAATCTTATCATTTCTACATTAACAAGAATGTATACTGTAAATATTGGATTCGGTGTTAACATTTTCTTTTGCCAGGCCCCAAAACTTCAATATACTGAGTCAACGGCGATAACATTAACATCAGTCTTTCGTTTGTGACGAGCTAAATGTTGTCTCAAGACACCTAGGTTTCCTTGGTCTTCCGGTGCACTAGTGTGCAACGTTTGGTGGCTTTTAGTGGTGGAAATGTATCTGGATTTTGTAAAAAAGTGTTTATGTTCGCAGGCTTTTTTATGTTGAAGGCAGTGTAGAAATGGATCATAGGTCACCACTCATGTACAGGGAGCGCCAAGGCTAAGTTATCTTTTCACGTTTTCTTACACAAATAGGTTTAGTATATCTCGTAAACTATTTGTGAAGATCGTATCACTAAGTATTAGACATTACACTCGATTTCTGTTTCTGATGCCTATAGCTAAACATTTTACTCTCGTATCGGAACAGACGATTCTTTGAAAAATTTTACTGTTTTTCTAATCGTAGCGTACAGACGCACTTTTATTTCTAATTCCACACGTAATGTTTACGTGTGGGAACAGATATCTATCATCACTGAAATAGACTTGTTAAACGCGCCCATAAAAGATCTGCGTGATATTTCGTCAAATATCTAGTGGATAGAAGGCGCTACCGCTCATTAAAATGAATTTATAAATTCTTAAATTTCAATGTGTATTACGTATATCTATTTGAAAGATGCACGTCATATCCAACCAGAAAACAGCCGATATGGGATGAATGGATGCCAACTGCCCGGTATAATTTAAAAGAAAAAAAAACTGAATAGAAACGAGGTTTGTGCTCACACGGAATAAATTTAAGTTTTCCCTCATCAAAATAACTGAATATGAGAAGCAATTGGAACATTTATGCTATTGAAAATATCATGTAACTTTCAAAAATGTATTTCTTGTTACTTTTGCAGTTTGCTAACTTGTGTTGTTCAATATGGTGGTATGTGAATTCGTGTAGTTCGCGAATATGTTGTTTGGACGTATTAGTTGCATTTGACTTCGCAAGACGACAACTGTTAATTCCGTCACACTAAGAATCGTATCTTCGGATAATGTAAAGTGAACTGTTCTTCATATTCGTACATATTTGCTGTTTGGGAAACCCTTGATTGTATTTGTTTCTTTTTTATTTTCGGGTTCTAAGTCTTCGTGACAGTTTGACGTGTGTATAAAATTTACGGATAATGGATGAGGAAGTTCTAACTACTCTGAAGATACTGATAATAGGCGAGAGTGGTGTTGGAAAATCCAGGTATTTTTCTCGGTGACAGGTTGTTTTTATGTTAGTGATACCTGTTGTTCTTGCATAACACAATAAGTGAAAAAGTACCAATTTTTTAATGTTTCTCCACAGTTTATTATTACGTTTTACGGACGATAATTTCGATCCTGATCAACCATTAACAATTGGCGTGGATTTCAGACATAAGAAATTAAAAGTCAACGGAAATTGGGTAAAGTTAGCAATATGGGTGAGTAAATCTGACTGGTATTTCACACTCTTATTTACATTGCAAGTAGTAAACTCTCATATGCGGTTCAATGTGTAATTATCGATGTAGTTTTCGCACAGATGGGCCCTGATATAATCGGTATGAATATGAAAGTGCAGTGAGTAGTCACTTCGAATAAAATTGCCTTGTCATTTGGCATTTTTTTTATCACAAAATATTTTTTTATGGGATTAGCCCCACCTCTTTTTATCAAACTTTGTATTAGATTAAAACTGCATGGCAAGTTAGGAAACCTAACCCTTCACTCATTCCAGCTTAAGTTTGTGTGGGATTTAGAAGATGCTTGTCTGAATTGTAAATAGGAATAGATATTACTGAATTAAGAATCTTTAGTGTCCATTGTTCATACAACATGAATTAGGCTTCGTCTTTAGGCACATATCATTTTGAAAACTGTGGTTAATGTGTTCAATGAATAGATACATTTAACGTCCAAGCAATTTATAAATACCATAGATATTAATATAGCCTAGTGAGTATAGTGTTAAACACAAACTAAAGTCACTAAGTTGAAGAGTTACCACATAAAGCTATTATATAAGATGTAAATGGAAATATTGAGTAAAGAGTCATTCCATGTCAAATCAACACACCTATTTTACCTCACCCTCTTACATTTTGTGGAAAGTTGGTATAAGTATAGTGGGCACTGAGACTAAGAAAAATACCAAATTTCAATTTTTTTATCTCAAACCATTCCTGAAATATGGCTATGTAAACTTTTCGAAAACCAGCCAAAAATGTGTGAACGGACTTTTTTAAATTGTCCTAGGAGCTGCCCTAATTGAGCTAGAGAACTGGGAAAGATGTCATTTTGCATGCTCTTTCAAGGATATGCAACAAAACATAGCTTCTAATTAATAACCTTTTTCAAAATACTAATTAATATTTTGATTTAATTTTAATTTTTTTTACAAAAAGTATATAATTGAAAATTTTCAAAATATTTCCATAACTACTTCACTCTACTGTAAATCACGTGGCAAAATATAAATCTTGGATGATGGGTTCATTGTTAAAAAAAAAATTATTCTGGACTCTTGTGTTTCACTAACGGCCATAGTTTGACCAAATTGACCTTTAAGAAACAGGGATTTCTTTAAAATATACTGAAAGGTAAGTAAAAAAAAGTATTAGAAATATCAAAACATCACCTTATTAAACCAAAACTAATCGGCATATTTTATAATTAAGTTGATTGCTTATTTTAATTTCATACAACTTCACTAACAGTATATTAACTGATATAACAAAAACAAGAAATTGAGTATTTTACTACAAACTGAAATAAAGTATGAATAAGTAAAAGTATTTACATAATAGTTCTGGTCCATGATGTTTGAAATGGAACTATTAAACAAATTAAATACGCAATGCTTGTTTTTGAGTAACAGGTATCTGTACATAGCTAAATTTAACACAATAGGTACTAACAATAATTTTGAAACCACTTTCTATAAAATATACATTACCACTAACCTGAGACAAAAATTAAGTTTTGAGTTGTAAGCAGTTTCCCAATAAATTGTCTTGAAACTTCACATATTACATTTTAATAAAGCTGACTGGGTTTGGTTTACATAACTTTCATTAAGAATGTATGTTCTCCCTGTCGGAGTAAATGGATTCACTTTTGTGAGAACATCCACAACTGACACCACAGGACATCTGCATGTGCAGGATAAGAGAATGACTTAGCTGGTCCACATGGATGAAGAAAAGTTATTTTCACTTCATCAAGCTCTTCGTTTTTTTCTAAAATGTACCCAAGCCACCAGTTTCTGCCATATACAGTGGTGACATAGCCTGATACATCTTGTAACTTCAGTTTGTCTGGTGATGTAGTTACTTCCCTCTCCCAACTGTGCATATTATCTGAGAAGTATTTGACTATTAATTTTGATGTAGTGTTGGGAATGAAAGCGTGAAATTGCTGTGTTCCTTTGATTGTCAATGCCTCTTCAAGTCGGCTTAAGAATATTTCTGAAGCAGCGTAGTCTTCTTGAGTGGAATATGCAAAATCAACATTTGTGATATTATCTACTGCCCACTCAAATAGATCTCACACAGTTTGGATCTGATTTTGGTATGGCCTTTGCAAACTTGCACGAGCTACCAGTCTCTTTACTGAACCCCCTACTCCATCACAAGGCCCTTTCCCATGTGCTGTGGCTGAAAAGTGCCACTCAGCTTTTATGTTGAAGTCTTCCTCATGAAGGCAAAGGTTCAGGAAGTTTTTCTTATTTTTATACTGAGCGGCAGAACCGCCAGAATAATAGTACATCTTTTTTGGAATCTTTTGAAATTTGTTAGATATGAAATTAGCTTCTTTTGAAAGGTGTAAAGTGCAGTTGTATTGTGCTCCAAGCAATCAGAAACAATGACAAAGCTCATATGCTCAAGTATGTATTCCTGTTTGTAATATATAGGCTAACAAAAAAATGAATGGTAATCTGTTGTTGAGCTTCATCCTGTAGAACTATAGTATAATTTTCTGAAAAATAACATATGACAACAAATTCAGATTCCATAAGGTTTTCTCTTATGGAGTTAAGGAATGTTCGTTGTTGCTTGGCAATGAAGTCATGCCGAATCAAAGTCGACATCTTACTACAAAATAAATCTATGAATTCTTCAGAAGTTTTCTGAACCATTTCCAGATTACATCGGTCAGCTGACATCCACTGTCGGAACTGAACTTGTTCAATTAAGTTTTCATGAAAAGAGTATTTTAAAATTTTATGTTTGACAGTTTCTCCTGGGCAGTATTCAGTTTCCCATGTTGCAATCAACTGATGATGGGTTGAAAAGCATTTTTGCATTGCACTGCTTGTAATTGTTTAAGCTGCTGTTTGTTATGGTATTTAGTTTGGCATTTTCTATCATTAATTTTATGTTTTTGTGAGTTGTGCACATGCAGACAGTGTGTGTGCCACTCCGGCCAGCTAATAAACAATGGTTTGGTCTCAACTCAGCAAATTTAGAGAAACCTATTTTTATGTTTGGAAACTTGTCTTTAAAATGCTTGTAAGCTTCTTTAAGGTTACACAAAATAAGTCTTTGATATTTTTGTTTTATTTCCACTTGTTTCTGTGATTGTCACACAATATTTAATACCTGGCATATCCCTGCTAACTTCATCATTTCCATAAAAATGAATGTACAGTTTTGACAGTTCCTGTTGGTAAACACTTCCCTGGTTTTGGGTTTGGACCTTCCATGAATCCTTTCTGTTTCAAAATTTTTTTGGACTGCCGAACAATGTAATTAGGAGCATTAAATTCCCTCATTATTTTCCTGGCACTCCACTTTTCAGGTAAACTTGTAAGAATCATTAGTTTTTTTGCTCTACTTACAGAATTTTTAAAGTTTCGTTTAAGATTTTCAAGAACGGATTCATCAGTATCTGACGAAGTTTCAGGAGCAACAAAAAGTTTACGTGTCATTGATGAGATTTTCTCACTCTTGATTTGGCGTAATGCCTAGGTGTTTGTTTTCTGTTGTCAATTGGGAATGACACAGTTCTTGAAGTGTTGTGTTAAATGTTTTAACAGCTACTGAAGTTGGAGTAAAGTCAGGGTCGTGGTCTCGGATGATTCACTGATCCAGAAGATTCTTCTTAAACACTTTCATCACTGATGGGCTCTGGTGTAATTTCCAAGTTGGTTACATCTTTCCTACATTTATCACAAATCTTGGCATTTGAGGAAATAATTTGGGCATCCATGTTGTGACATTTCTCAGTTTTTTTCTGTCTCCAATAAAATGATTTGACTTCTTCAGTGGATTACAACACTGCACTCTTACAGCACTGCACTTTTTACTTGGTTCCATATTTATACAAAAACCACTTATAAACTGTCCTTCAAAGTATAGATTTACTTGAAAATGAACATACAGACTGGTCAACACAGAGGTAACAATTGATTTGCACTAAAACAACAGTGCACAACAATTCTGTAGGCACACAAAGCCTTAGAAGGTAACAATGCAGACTATCCAACAATGGCTCCAGCCTCTGAATTATTGTACAGACATCAAGCCCTATGTATACGGCCCTCTACTGACGTACTACCTTAAAGGTCGGTTTGGTCAAACTAGGCCCGTTAGTGAAAAAACAAGAGTCCGGAATAATTTTTTTAACAATGAACCCATCATCCCACATTTGTTTTGCCATGTGATTTACAACAGTATGAAGTAGTTATGGAAATATTTTGAAAATTTTCAATTATGTACTTCTTGTAAAAAAAATTAAATCAAAATATTAATTACCATTTTGAAAAAGGTTATTAATTAGAAGCTATGTTTTTTGCCTATCACTGGAAAGAGCATGAAAAATGGTGCGAAATGACACCTTTCCCAGTTCTCTAGCTCAATTAGGGCAACTCCTAGGGCAATTTAAAAAAAGTCAGTTCACACATTTTTGGCCAGTTTTTGAAAAGTTTACATGACCATATTTCAGGAATGGTTTGAGGTAAAAAATTGAAATTTGGTATTTTCTTAGTTTCAACACCCACTATAAGTATACCAACTTTCAGCAAAATCTAAGAGGGTGAGGTAAAATTTTTATTTAAAGTATATTGATTTGGCATGGAATGACTCTACCGTGATTAAATTCAACTTGCATATAAATATAAATGGTGCACAACAAGCATTCTTAAGATAGTGGACAAAGGTTTTATTTTACATGCCAAGGACAAATTATACATGTGTTAATTGACAGGTCTATCTATTAGTGGAATTTTTTGACTGACTACCCCTTTCATGCCATTATTTTTTTACAAACTGTACACAGGTTTCCTATGGTCAGCAGTCTGAGCTTACTAAAGAGATGGTGCTCCCTAGGACCTATTCTAAACATTATGCATAATGTTCTTTCCTGTATTTTCAAAACTTTGGTAGTATGAAACATGGAATGATCCTTTAGTGATGTGCATGGACAATTGTGAGAATTGATCTGCACAGAGAATCCAGTGATATTATTTCTTCTCTCCATTCCCTTCCCCCTCCCCTCTTCTAATATGCTACAGCCACTCTTTTGGGGATTGCCAGTGTTGGAGCATGGTGCACAGTTTAATTTTCAGACTCTATCTTTATTTTTAAATGTACATAAGCACAATATTGTTGTGCTTTGTTGTTTGGAAATTTGTTCCCTTTCTGGTACCCAAAATGAAAAATTTTATACTAAGACACACAGATATTTAAATTTTTAAATGGCGGAAACTTACTTCCACATGGGCACGGCAGGAGAAGATGCAGAGGATAGTGTTTCTTTTTGATAGAAAAATTCACACAATTATAGCTTTCGTCCATTAAGGCCTTTGTCAGCAAAACGCGCACGTGCGTCTGCAGTCTCAAACAACTGAAACCACAGTCTGAGACTACAGACATGTGCGCGTGCGTACGTGTGTGTCTATTGCTGACAAAGGCGTTAATGGCCGAAAGCTATAATTGTGTGAATCTTTTTATTGTGCTTGTTGCGACTCAGCTTCTCTGCTATCTGGTGAGTAGCCACTTTCCTTCTCTAATATTGTTACATTCATCATGGATTTTCCATTGTTTATTTATCACTGATGTGTTTAAAAAGTGTACCATTAATTTCTTTGTCATAAGGTCAGAGCTTGTTAAGTAAAACATTTCTTTCTTCTCTCAGCACATCATTCATTGTCTTTATGATTGTTCACATCCCTCTAATTTATCATCATCTGCACCATTATTGCCAGTGTTTTTGTGTTTCTCATTTAGTGCTACTGGAACTTCGTAATGGAAGTCCGTTTCGTTCTGAAATTTCTTGTTTACGGTCTCAATTCATAATGTGTAATAAAGTTGTTAAATTGTAGGACTCGCCAGTATGAAGTGGACATGGATGACTCCTACACTTAACATGTTAATGTTGTTAAGTGACTAAACATTTCTGTTCATGTGTTTCAGCTCTTTATTTTTTCGTAGGTACAAGAAAACAGACCAAATCAGTTTTCATGATGAACAGTGTGATGGCTGGGAGAGGCGCAATTTAGTGAATTTTGTACTATCATTTTTTGCTGCTAAATATTTTTTCTTTTGTGTAATTGGTACTATAAATATGATTGGATTGACAGAGAACATCAAATTCCAAAAAAGGGCAGCTTGGAATATGGGGAGAGTGCCACACTAATTGGGGCAGCGGTCATTAAAACAAAGGTGTTTTTCGTTGCAGCAGGATCTTCTCATGAAACTTCAATCGGCAAATTTCTCCTCGGAGTGTGAAAATATTTTGCTGGCATCCACCTACATTATGAGAAATCAGAGCTTGTGTGGGAAGAAATTTTGATATTCCAATTAACAGAAGTTCTTAAGTTGTGTGTAATGCTTTCTGAATTCATGTTTGTTGTAGAAACTGTGATCATTTAACACACATTTTGTGCTGGTTCTGAAACTGGATAAGGTGCCTAATGATTGCTAGGGACACCACCCTGTAAATTGTTTTACTGTCCCTTATGGAGGCTAGTTTTTTACCAAGATAGTGGTTTTTTGAATTTTAATTGTGCAAAAATCTTTCTCTTTGAGCAAAAAAACTTGGCTTTTCAATTGCATGTTTAAGTAAAATAACAAGTTCTGATGTGGGAGGAAAATAATTTGGATATGGTGAATAATGTGATACATCTGTATATTCTTCGAAGTATTTCTGTTTGTGCCAAGACAGTTGTTTAATTTTGTGTTTGTTGGATTTGTGTGTAATGGCATCAAAAATTTGCATTTCTGTTCTGGAGCCTGTTCATAACAAATGTGATTATGATCATTCCATCGAAAAAGTGTGAGGGGGAGGGGGGTGGTGAGTTTTGGGTTATATTGATTTCTAGTCCTAGTCTGATGCTTAATGTATATGTAAATAACTTGTCGAACTTTTTGTTTCTCCATCCAAAACCTGCTATTCCTGTAAAAGCCCTCTTAGTTACTGGTTTTTATTTTGGTAATGCATTTGTGTTGTTAATGACAAGAATATCAAAGTTGAAAATATTTTCCTCTTGTCACTCATAAATGTCTAATGGTGCCAATTCTAGGGTAAATCTTCACTGAGGAAAGAAGTGTTTGTTGCCGTGAAGCTTGTAATAAGGATAATGTGTAGTGTCCACACTGGAACCTCTTCTTGTTTGAGTCATCTGGCTGGAGACAGCAGTTGCGTTTGAGGTGCTTGCTTGGGTGGATGTGTGCACGTTTTTCTTTTCTGAGAGGGAGACAGTGAAGTATTTGTGATGACCACAATTGAAAGATTGAGAGATTCTCATTGGCTGTAGAACACCATAAATGCACTTCAGCCAGGGCTTGCACACTGAGTGTTAGCATGTGGCATTTTTTCTTGAGGGCTACTAACAGAAAAAATTTCCTTATACAGAATAGGAAAAATAAAAATACCAGTTCAATCAGCCACCACACCTATTTCCAAGAAACTTTATACATCAGCTTTCACTTATATTGATATTCTAGAAACAGAATCTATTGGGAAGGAAAAAAATTAAAATTTGTTTTACTATTGAATGGAGAAATTTAGAAACAGGACACACAAACCAAGGCAAATATTCATCTGTTGAGCCAAATAACGAGCAGAAGATAAGGTGGAATGACAAATATGGGTAACCCACATTTCAGTAGATTACCTCTTTTGACTAGAAATAACAATACCGATGGGATGAATGTTACATACTTCTTATGATGTTGATGAGTATCTGAACAAAAGTGTGGATTAATTGTAAGATCTCATCCTGTCCCACATGTAATTTAGTTTCTAAGAAAACTATTCCCTAAATGTATCATACATGTAGTGCACGTGATTCTTTTTTAAATCTTGCTCTAGGCGTGATATTCTAGTGGTGCTAGATCCCGTATAGTTACTTTACTATATGATGCATAGACCAAAGAAAGATGTGTGAATGGGGCTTATAGGTATCATAGTCCCTGAGCATATTAGCATTTATTGTTCATAATTTTTATGTATTAACATACACCGTGTGTTTTAAACATCATTGTGAAAACGATAGATTGTTACTCATCATAGAGATTACATGTTGAACTGTAGACAGGCACACAAAAAGACTTCCATGTAAGATTTTGAGCAGTCTTCAGCAGTCTGGCTGGAGTGTTTTGTGGTAGCAGCTGTGTGTGAGGTACATGTTACAGTGAATGTGTGCATGTTTCTTTTCTGATGGAAGCTCTGATATTAAGTCTTTTCATCATGCCTATCTGCAGCTCATAGTGTAATATTTCCAGCGAGTTGCAATCTGTCCTATTCATAATATTATTTATATTCTGACTTGGACACTCTGCTGTGCATTTTGTCATATCTATAGCTCACGGAACCTGATATATTTGATGCAATTCACGTGCAGAATATTGATGCTTATTTTTGTTAGCTGTTTGAGATAAATGGTATTTTGTTCAAAACACTGAACATTTTCTGATGTTGCAAATGCCCTGTCTTTAGCTGAAAAAATTAGTGTTCATGTGCTGTCATGATTTCCATATCTTTATGGAAAAACAATTTTGATACTAAGTGAATGAAAATCAACCAATATTGTAGGGAAAGTCATTGAAGGGTACCAGTAAAGAAGTTGCCTTGAGGAACTCTGTGTGAAATTTTTCTGTTATTTTCATTTCACTGTCATTACACTTCTAATTCATCTTACGAATGTCATTTCAGATGATTGTGTCTGTGTGTGCTAGCATTATTCTTAAATATTTTGTACCCTGACACTCATTCTGTACTTATGTCACGGGTAGTCAACCAGTCAACATACTTACCACACACTTTTCTATCTCTATTAGTAGTAAAATTTTCCAACCGCCAGTTGGTTCCATAGGACTGGTGATGTATAAGGTAGGGAAGTAACTTCACTGTATAAAATTTATAAAGCTAAATCACATATTAATAATTACTTAACAAATACTTTGTCAAAATTTTATGAAAACCTAATGAAGTGGTTTTTAAACCACTGCTGCCCACCATGAAAGCTGGAAGGCCCACTAGTGGGCTGTAGGAAGCAGGTTGACTGTCGCTGACCTGCATGATCATCCTCAGAAATTACTGTGATGTGCTCCATTTTCAGGATACGGCAGGCCAGGAGCGGTTCCGAACCCTCACGCCGAGTTACTACAGAGACGCACAAGGTGCCATTCTAGTCTATGACATCAGCAACAGGACATCATTTGATCGGTTGGAGACGTGGTTGAATGAACTGGATTTGTACTCAAACAGACAAAACATTGTTAAAATGGTTGTCGGAAATAAGATAGATGTGGTGAGTGAACTGCTTTAGTGACTTTCTCCCAAGGAATTCGATGTTTTGAAAGAGTGGCACCCAGAAAAATCTGAACAAACCTTCCTAATAATTTAGCATAGTATATTAGCATAGTATAAGACACTTTAAATTGTTGACATCTGTTGTTTTTGTAGCAGACTTCAGTAGTAGTAGTAGTAGTAGTAGTAGATGGCATTATTTGTCCACGGAAAAAATGTTAGCTAAACTATGTTTATACAGGGTGACTTCCCCCGCCCAAGTGTTTACATACTCTAGGCATTGATTGATGAGTATATGGAGCAAAAAGGTCTAATGAGCTTTTGCCTGCAAGTGCATAGTTTCCATGCTACAGAACATTTATTCAATAATACGTTGTTAGAGAGACTGCAGTGTAATATGCGCTGTACCATGCAACCACAGTTTCAGTATGTGGTGGAAATGGTTTCCATGTGCCTCAATACATACTTGTAGGTGCTGTAGCATGTGCTGTCTCACACGTTCACATCAGCCAGGCTGCATCTGAAGAGTGTCAAAGGCTGTACGAATATGCTGCTCCAGTGTCTCCACATCTGGGATAGGCTCTGCATACACATGCCTTTGTAATGGCCCCATAACCAGAAATTGCGTGGGTCGAGATCTGGTGACAAGCAGGCCATGCAACTCTACCCCTTCATCCAGTCCATTGACTAGGAAAGAAAAGTTTGAAATGCATCCGGATGTTAACAGTGAAGTGGGCTGGAGCATCATCATGTAGCAGCCACATAGCACTTCAAATCATCAGTGCCCCTTTTTCCAGCAGGGGAGGCAAAGTCACCAACAAGAAATGCCGATAGCTCCGGCCTGTTAGGGGACGTGGAAGGGAGAGTGGTCCCAAAATACAGTCACCAGTTATCCTTACCCACACATTCCCGCTGCGCTGATGCTGATGATTTGCTGTCACCATACTGTGGGGTTTTGCATACTATCCCACAAATGACTGTTATGAAAGTTTAAAATACCACTCCGTGTAAATGTGGCCTCATCTTTGAATAGGATGGATGACATAAATCCCGGTTGCCTGGTGAAGAAACCAGTGATGAAACTGCTCCCGATGTGGAAAGTCTGTTTCTAGTTAGCCCTGCACAAGCTGTAAGTGATAAGGTTAGTAACAAATGTCATGGAGAATGTTCCGCGGGGTCATCTTTGGCTTACCTTGGACTGGCCTGGTACTGACATGGTGGTTGCCTTCCACAATGATAACCACATTTTCCTCCAAGACTGGTGTCCGAATATTTCAGCTGTATTCTTCACGATTTCCTGCTTTCTGAAACGATGCTGTCTCAGACAAATGGCAAAACACTGTTACATCCTGAGGTCATTGTCGGCAGGGATGTGTCTCCTGACACAACCTTGCTACCTGCCGCCCATTGCCATTTGCCTTTCCGTAAGTAAACACCATGTTACCAAGCTCTCAATTTGAATACAGAACCATTGTATACAGTGCTGTATCACATTCACTACAAGGTGAGTAGTGCCACCCACTAGGAGGAAACCTTGCGTACTTTAGTTGTGGTTGCATGATATGGCATGTATTAGACTGCAATCTCTGTAACGAAGTATTATTGAATAAATGGTCTCTAGCACGGAAGCCGTGCATTTTCAGACAGAAGTTCATTAAATCTTTTTTGTTCTGTATCATCTCATTGATGAATCCTTAGAGTTTGTACATGGTGTAAAAAAATTACCCTGTATACTTTCAAAATTAAATGTGCAAATTGTTTATTGTAGATAAACTCGCAAAATAATATTTTTAAGTAATGCAAAGACTATTTTTACACTGATATACTAAAAACCAGCATCAAAGGCATGATGCTAAAGACTTACTCAGTCCAAAAAGTTTATAGACTGGATTAATAAAAAAATAGAGAATTTAAGGTGGTGGTTTTAATGCTTCAGGTATTCTACATAGTCTCATCCACTTGAGTCGAGCACACAGAATGTTCATACAACCACAAGAAACTGTCAGAAATGTCCTTTTTTTGGGGAAGTTGTTTAACTTGCATGTCACACAGGCTTGGATCTAGTTATCAAAGCATTGATGCTTCATTGAGTTTGTCATTTGTCATTTTGTGGTAGGTTTGAATTGCTAACACAAAATCTGGTCGCTCATGATTATTGTTTTCCCAGAAAATAATTCTTTGTTTCATATTCCAATTGAGTCATGTGAGGCCTCCATGTTTTGTTGTTTTTTGTTTGGGAGTCGAGGTGTGTAGGCAAAAATTGTGCACACACTTTTTTTTTCTCTTCAAAATATTCTGTAAAATGTCTTGAGCAATTGATTTAGAAATGTTGCTCCATTGTAACTTGACATGATGGCGTTGAATCACAATAGCTCTACATTTGTTGTACATCACTACTAAACACTGCTTACTGACAAGGGACTGGGCGAATGTGCATAGTTGTTACTTCAAGCTGCCCCTGTAGTTACTGTGCCGATGTCACTTGCACACTAGTAATTAAGTCAGTCTTGGAACTTTTTGGATGGATAGTGTAAGCAAAGTAAACAGTAAGTTGTACAAATATGATTGTAATTGAATTAGCTCTAATACGCACCACCAGAAACAGTTCTGTAATCAAACTGTACATTTTTTCCTTGTACAGGGTGTTAAAAAAGTATTGCACATGTTGAGATGTAGTGAGATCCAAAAAATTAAAAAAAATTCCAGTAAACATTAGCTCAAAAATGCATACTTAGAGGCAGTTTCACAACTGTGAAGATGAAAAAATACTCGTAGCTCATAAAGTATGCATTTAAAAGCCCATGTTAACTGGACACGATCATTCCCACACACGTATTCGGGGGTGGGTCAGGCAGAAATATCCTCATACACAAAGAGGATCATTAAATAAACATACTGATAGCTCTGCAATGAAAAATATATTTTTTATATAATCTCCAACTTCTGTGTTCTTCTTCCAACTTACTAAGCCTTCTTATACTCCTTGCAAAGAATTCATAATTGTGGTCTGAAAGCCAGCTTCATAATTTTTTGTTCACATCTTTGTAGCATGTTTATCTTCATGCCACACAAATGTTCTTTCCTAAAATAAAAAAGATAATTTCGTGGGTCATGATCAGGGCTGTAAAAAAGATGATGTAGGGTCTCCCAAACCTTTTGTCAGCAGTATACAGCAGCAGTTGTGCTATGCCAAGTAGAGCGTCATCTTGAAGAAACTTGTCTCTCCTCTGCCAACCGAGGCATTGCTCTCTTCAGTGCAGGTTTGACTTAGTCCAATCATGCCAGAGTAGTGCATGCTGCTTATGGTGTGGTGGTCCTCCAAAAAGAATTACAGATAATTGGACTACTGGCTCTCCAAAAAATGGTCAACATGATCTGTCCATCCAGTGGCTGTGTTTGCAATTTCTTATGCACATATGATCCAGCCTGCTTTCACTGAACGCATTAACGCTTGGACTCGGGCTCGAAAGGATGTATACAAATTTCATCACAGGTTAAAATATTGTCCAAAAATTATCACCTCACTATTCCAATGATTTTTGAGCTCAGTGCAAATGCGAAAGATATTCTTTGTGATGAACGGTAAGCTCTCTAAGAGCCCACCTTGCACAAGTCATACGGTTGGTTTGTTTTGGTTGCTGAAACTAGTGGTGCCAACACTTACTCAACATTCCCATCAATTTATTTAAACTAAAAGTTTCTTATCTTTTCAGATAAATGAATTATTATGGTCTTTGAATACTGAGGTGTATACTACTAGTGGATGCCAGGAACAGTGATAATCAGCTACACTTTTATTTTAAAATTTTTCCATCTCTGTATAAAAACTTTCAGGGTCTGTGCAACAATCATCACATTGTTGTTAGAGAGAATGTTGTGGATACTTGTCCATTTGACAAAAGTAAGTCAGAATGCTTAACTCTGTTCTTAAAAATTACTTTCTATGAGCGCACACACACATCATTGGATGTTACGTTGATGTAAATATTAAACAAACAAATGACTGATTCTCTTCACAAGTTTGGGTTCAGGTTGGGCTCAGGGCAGGCCAGTCCATATCAGAAATGTGTGACAATAATGCTGACTTGTATATTTTACTCACCAACCGGTTAGAGCCCAGGACCATACTCACAGCAGTCGAAATCTTATTACAAATCCAACACTACATGTCGTACATGTTACGAAAATACAGTAGAAGAACCAGAATTAAATTCAAACAGTACAGTGCCAATACACAATGACTGTGTGCGAAGCAGGCAAAGAGCAATTTGACTGAAGATTTGCTACACACATATCACTGAACTTGACTTTGGCAGCTTTGGAAGGCAGCTTGTCCCAGGTGACATCAAATGACTACCGTATTTTCTTGAATCTAAGCCGCACCTGAAATTTGAGACTCGAAATTCAAGGGGGGAGAAAAGTTTTAGGCCACACCTCCAAATCGAAACAAATTTGGTCCATTGTAATATGAGACACAATTTAGGTCGAATGAATGATGATACAGCTATAGTAGTTTGGTTCGAGTTGTAAGCTTAGCAGTTAAGCTTCACCAGGTAGCCATTGCTATGCGTCAGGCGCTCTGTCCGTATTTATACTGGTACCCTTCCTTTATCACGTGTTTCGTCTTGTTTGAATAGATTGCTTATTTTTCTTTGATCTGATAAGTACCGTTCTCTTTGTTATAAGTGTTTACGTCACTCTAAGCTGAAAATGCATTATTGTACTGGTTCATGCATTGTTTGTCGCATTCTGATAGTGCGTGTTTACGTCCTGTCGCCGCTCACGGCGTGGCTTGCTTTTGTGCGCGCTACCGCCGCTTACAATAAAAAAGAGGGGAATCATCTCATCAGTGAAACAATGGCAAGAGACTATTTGTTGTTACTTACACTGCTGCTTTCTTTGATAATGATCAACAAGAACCAAATAATAGACTGCGTATGGTAGATGATGTTCTGAACGAGAGTCCAGCTAAAATTTTTCTGTTTGAAAATCTTTGCAGACGCCTCTTTTGTGCATTATATTCTGCACAGAAATTAGTCATCTTAGATTTAAAAATCTAGTAAATTGCTGTGCTTCATTTCTGACTGTGTCACTATGTGGCATAAGAGTAATACAAATATAAACATGACATGACATATTTATATTCTTCCGCATTTGCTGTTGTCTCACTCTAGTTTCGTAGTTTATTAGGCAGACAGATTTAAATGAGATAGCAGCAAACATGAAAGAATACATGGCAAAATGTTTATGTTCGTATTATTCTCATGGTGAAGAGAATACTGCATGTGATTCACAGTTCATAAAAGTTCCTATTAGCAACCATCTCTTGTCACAGGTAGGAAAAAATTCAGAACGTAGAGTTGGCCATATTGACAAACATCCCTAACAGTCTTGCCAGTTGGATTTTCGTAGTACATTGAAATGCTGCTACATTCGAAGATGAACAATGTGGAATTTGTATTTACTTCATTGCATAATGTATGAAAATGCAGTGGTCGAAAGTCGGGGCGGAGAAAAAAGCCAGTCTTCCACCTTTTTTTAATTTATTTACTGGCGCAGAAGTTTTGTCACCAGTATTTATCTTTGTGCCTGCAAAGCATGCCTGTGTAGCGCTACATATATTCGACCCTTTCGACGGCAGAAGTTAGTTGTGGCGGCACCTATCAACATTTTTCAGAACTTCTGCTTACTTCGCACTCGATTCTAAGCCGCAGGCGGTTTTTTGGATTACAAAAACTGGAAGAAAGGTGTGGCTTAGATTAGAGTAAATACGGTAGTCAAAGTACGAAATCACTGAACTCTCCTGACTGACCCATTCTGCTGTTAGTCCACCAGCTTTTATACTGGTGGGTCCATCTCTAGACACATTGTGTGGGTAATTCCACACTATATAGGGGGTGTCCAGAGACTTTTGATAGGGTATTTTGTGCATTTATTCAACTATTGAATGACCTCATTGCTGGCTTTGATCTATGTACTTTTAGTTTTATTTTGAAGATTTGTCTAGCTTCTATACAAACTTCAGTACTGTATCCTAAATAAA
The DNA here is from genome assembly GCF_023864345.2 of Schistocerca serialis cubense. Classification (NCBI taxonomy): domain Eukaryota; kingdom Metazoa; phylum Arthropoda; class Insecta; order Orthoptera; family Acrididae; genus Schistocerca; species Schistocerca serialis. The sequence goes on along the minus strand of NC_064648.1, from coordinate 157,692,475 downwards.
CTGAAATGTTATTTAATAATATTGATGCTCTCTTTTGTTTGGGAATTTGTTGTGCAGAAAGTGTCCAATATTTATAGGAATGTGGAAGCAGTGTTCCTCTTCTGTGATAATTTGTTTAGCTTACTACGGCCAGTGAACAAGTTTATCGTCGATTCCAGGAGCAAGAGCGGCGCGAAGTGACGAAAGAGGAAGGCCTGAGCTTCGCCCGGAGGCACGCAACACTGTTCATAGAATCCAGTGCCAAGACGCGCGAAGGGGTGCAGATGGCTTTTGAAGACCTTGTGCAGAAGGTACAGATCCTGCTGTATGAAATGACATGTAGGGTCATTCCATCTCAGTTTAATAGAAAAAGGCATTTTATCACCTAGAATCTGAGATTTTGATCAAACCAGGCTTATTTGTTCTCCCTGCAGTGATAAGTTAACAGAACAAATTTCAGCATTTCATCTCCTGCTGGTTTTATTTTGTAGCATAAAGTGTGTACAGTTTCAAAGCTGAGCACCCTACTCCTGTGAAAGTTGTATCTAGAGAGTTGTTGTACCAGGAACTGTGGTTACCAAGATGCATTTTTTCAACACTACATAACTTTTGTTACCATTACTACCATTGCTTTTAAACAAAATATTAGTATATATAAATATGGTTAAGTGTTCTTTTGGACACTTTTGAAGAACACACCATTTTGATTCAGCAGCCACTGTGAATTAAGACACACAGGAATTGAGACATTGGCTATGAACAGGCATTGATCTAAATCAGTGGGGAAAATTGAAAATTTGCGCTGGACTGGGAGTCGAACCCGGGTCTCCTGCTTACTAGGTGGATGTGCTGACTGCTGGGCTAACTGGACACAGAGGTCATCACAACTGCGTGGACTATAGTAGCTTGCCTCCAGTCACACCAAAAATTCTCAGCTTATTGCATAATTCAGGTGAGGATGACCAATGAATCACTTCATTATGAACACACACCTACTCGAACTCCTATGGAAACTGGGCAAATGGAACTACATTCGTAGTGTGTGGATAAGTTAGGAATTAAGGTCTGATGGGCAAATGCTAAGCTAGTCCATGCAGTTGCAATGACAACTGTGTCCGAATGGCACGGTGGTCAGTGCTTTTGCCTAGTAAGTAGGAGATATGGGTTACTCTTATTCCGGCACAAATTCCCCAGTGTTTTAAATCAATGCCCACTCAGCCAATGTTTGTAATTCCTTTGTGTCAAAATATTAGTTACTAAAAACATAGACAAAATTCCATATAATTATTCGTATAAGTATTTGAACAATAACAGATCTTGAGACAAACTAATACAAAACCAGACCCAAAATTTCCAACACAGTGGAAAAGAAACCACACAGAAATAATAACTTCAGGAATTTTATTTTGCCCTGTGATAGCCCATGCTTTTGCCGTTATTTTGAAAACAGATTTTGGAGATTATCCCGTGCCTTTCCTGTGATAATCAGTGTAATGGTGAACAATAGTTTTTCTACAAAGTGAAACAGAAAAATGGGAGTTAACAATTTTTCTCCCCATGTTCAGTTTATTTAATGGTATTAGGTAATTTTGTTTGCAATCCTTGTCTTATTGTTAGAATATATAACCACCAAATTTCAATACATATTTGGACAAAGTATCAAAAAAAAGTGTGATTTAATTTCAAAATGGTAGCAAGTTAGAAACCTCCAAAATTTGAAATGCTATAAAATGAAAATGAAGGAAGATAAAATTTGTAAATCTGGTATGCTGACTTAACTCTGTAGGGAGGAAGAGTTTGTTCCATTCTAATATGAGGTAGTGGGTAATATGCCTAGGTTGAATTTACACAGAATGATGCTGATCTGTCAGTACGTGAGTATTGCTTTTATTACAATTTATTTATTACCACCATAGATATGTTATTTGTGAGTTGCAACTTGCCATTATTGTAAAGTTAAGATTACACAAACATTTAGTTATAAGATTACAGCAAATTAGCAATATTTAACAACACTTTTTTTTACAAGTGTTCACAAAACATTTCTTTTTGTGCAATAGTGCATTGTTTAGGCAGTCCAGTTTGCTGTTTCGTGTCAAAGAATGCGTTCAAACTGTGTAGTGCTTTTGGTTAGTTTGAGAAAACTTTCCTTCTGGTCTCAACAATTCCGTCTACTGCATTACAGTTTGTGAGTGACTAAACATTTTAATAGCCACCGATGGAAAATTATCCTGTGTCATGGAGAGCTTGGCATGTCTGTTTTCCTTATTGTTTGTGTTATAATTTCTTACAACTCTCTTGTTGCTGATTGTTCCATGATTTTCCTTCACTTACATGAAACAGTGGAAGTAGTACTGACTGGAAATTGTCATTGCTCCTAGACACTGTTTATTTTTATTTTATTTTTTAAACAAAGAAGTAGTACATCCTGCAACTTGTAATGGGACCTGGGCAACACCTACTTTAACCAGTGCCAGTTGTAAACCATATGTTGAAATCAAATATGTGTAATACGCATGCCTTAATAAGAATTAGTTACTGTCAGGACATCACAGTAGTTGGCTTTGTCAAGTTACTAACAGTTACCCTCCACCTTAATTTATAGTGCAATTTAAAGTATGAGGGTTGACCGAAAAGTAATGCCTCCACCTTTGTAACTCCTCAACAGTTGGCAGCATTGGTATGCGGCAGGTATGGGCTTGTTCAGTAGCCTCTTCTCTACAGCTCCAGTTGGTGGGAAGCCTTAGCATTGAACGGTTGTTTTGTTACAGTGTAAAGTATGGAACCTTGCACAAATGCTCAGTCAATGTGATCGAAGCAACATGCAATCATTGAATTCTTGACAGCAGAAGGTGCCACCCCAAAGGAGATTCATCAGAGAATGAAAACAGTTTATGGTGATTGTGTTGATTTGAGTACTGTGCGTTATTGGGCGTGTAAGTTTAAAGGTGTTGATGTGGGAACATCTAACCTGTGTGACAGAGTTGGATGTCCTGTGACAGCAACCACAGATTTTCACAAGCAAAATGTTGACAGATTGATTCAGGACAATCATCGTATCACTCAGACAAATCGCAAGCACAATCGGCGTTTCACAAGAATGTGTGGGTCACGTTATTGCTTTGCTTGGCTATCAGAAGATCTGTGCACGATGGATACCCCGGATGCTGACTCGTGAAATGAAAGTTCACAGACTTGAAATTTGCCAGGAACTCCTCTCACGTTAAAAGAATGAAGGTGATTCCTTTCTCCATTCAATTGATAGGAGGTGAAACGTGGGTACACCATTACGACCTGAGACAAAACGTCAGTCTGTGGAATATCGACACAGACTTGCTCCAGAAGATATTAAAGATGCGGCCCTCACTGCAAAAATTATGGCCAGTGTTCTAGGATGCAGACAGTATTACCCGTGTTGGTTTTGTTGATTGTGGAGCAACAATAAATTCAGAGCGTTACATCACAATGCTGGGAACTCTGAAACGACAGCTAACAAGGGTCGGAAAGGAAAAGGGAAATGTTTTCCTGCAGCGTGACAATGCCAGACCACACACTTCACGTGCCACCACAGCAGAACTTCAGAGACTGAATCTCATCAGTGTATGGTATCCTCCATACAGTCCAGATTTAGCACTGACTTCCATCTGTTCCCGATAAAGAGACGATCTGCGGGGACATCATTACACTTCTTATGAAGACAGTTGAAAGAACTGTGAGACTGTGGTTGCAGAAATAGTGTAGACTTCTTCTGTGACAGCTTCAGAAAGTATGTTCACTGTAGGCAGAAATGTATCCAATTGGCTGGTGATTATGTGGAAAAGTGAATGTTGGTAATTAAAGATCACATTCTAAGGATTATTTTTGTGTTTGATTTATTAAAATATTGCCATCCAAACCCAATTAACGAAGATGGAGGCATTACTTTTCACTCAACCCTCATACTCTGCATCTGATAGAGAACAGATTGGACTGTGGCTACCGGCAGTATACCAGTGTGAGCTATTCAGGTATTGTCAGCGTGAACAGTGTTGCCGTATGTTGCATGAACCATTGTGTCTTCCACTCCCTTATGAGCCGTTGCAGTAGGGCCTTTGTGTAACTTTGTTCTCAGTGTCTAAGTAGTCATTTAAATATTTCTTACAGTGCACAGTAAAGCATGCGCTAAAGCGAATGGATAGTCACTTACAGTTAGATAAACTGCAAAGCACAATCAGTAATGCGAGCTACATCTACACCTACGTCTATACTCCACAGGCTGCCGTATGGTGCTTGGCGAAGGGTGCTGTATGCCGCAACTAGTCATTTCCTTTACTGTTCCGTTCGCAGGTAGAGCGAGGGAAAGACAACTGTCTATAAGCCTCATTAAGAGTCCTAATTTCTGTCATCGTATGTTCGTGGGCCTTACGTGAAGTGTTTGTTAGTGCCAATAGAATTGTTCTACAGTCCGCCTAAAATACTGGTTTTCTAAATTTTGTAATAGTGTTCCTCACAAAGAACATTGCTTTTTTTCCAGGGATTCCTCTGAGAGTTGCTGAAACATCTCTGTAATACTTGCTTGTTGATTGAACCTAATGGTACCAAATTTAGCAGTCCGCCTGTGAATTGCCTCAATGCCTTGCTTTAATTCACTCTTGGGGTTCCCAAACACATGAGCAGTAATAAGGGTCACACTAGTGTTCTAGACCAGTCTCCTTTATAGATGAACCACACATTCCTAAAATTCTCTTGATAAACTTAAACTGACCATTCACCTTCCCTACTATAATCCTTGCATGCCTGTTTCATTTCATACCAGTTTTCAACGTTGCACCTAGATATTTAATTGAAGAGACTGTCATGCGACATACTGCTAATGCTGTATTCGGACATTAAGGGTTCGTTTTTCCTGCTCATTTGCATTTTTTCTACATTTAGAGCTAGCTGCCATTTGTCACACCAACTGCAAATTTTGTCAAAGATGCCTCATATCCTCCTACAGCTATTCAAGGACATCATCTTCCTGTACCTTTGAGCCACGCAAACATCTGGAACCTGTTCTGTATGCTCATACCTCCGTTAAATGTCAGCGGTAGGGCACTGTGTCAAACACTTTTTGGAAATCTAGGAATTGGAATCTGCCATAGTTAGCAGGATTTTGTATGAGAAAAGGGCAAGCTGAGTTTTGCACGAGTGATGCTTTCTAAAACCACGATGATTTATGGACAAAAATCTCAAGGAAATCTATTATATTCCAACTGAGAACAAGTTTGAGAACTCTGCAGCAAACGGTTGTTAATGATGTTATGTAATTCTGTCAATGTTCTTTACCCTTCTCATATACAAGAGTCCCAAACACTTCTTTCCAGTCACTTGGGACTTTGCACTTTGAGAGAGATTTGCGACAAATGCAAGCTAAATAAGAGGGCAGTGCCTTAAAGTACTCTCAGTAAAACAAGGTTGGGGCTCTATCCGAGCCAGGTAACTTACTTGTTTTCAACTCTTCAGTTGTTGCTCCACTCCAGGGATGTCTGTTACTATGTCCTCCATAAGGGAGTCAGTGCAGTGCTCAAATGACAGTGTGTTTGTACGATCCTCCCATGTGAATGATTTCTTAAATGTAAAATTTAGACCATCAGCTTATATTGCCACACCAGAGTGGTCAGCAAGTGACTGGATCGAAGCCTTTGACCTGCTTAGTTATATTACAGAGAACCAGAATTTTCTAGAGTTCTTGGCAAGATCTTTTGCTAAGGTCTGATGGTGATATTTGTATGCTACGCACATTGACGATTTCATGGGCCCATGAATGTCTGCTAACTTTTAACTGTTTTCATTTGGACATTCTATTTTTAACTGAGAGTGACTCAATCTTTGCTTCATTTGTATTTTACAAATTTTGGTATTAAATCACAGTGGGTGTTTTCCATCCTTAATCCACTTACTTGACACATACTTCTCTAGAGGGCGATTTAATCTTAACTCTTGTGCGTTCATCGTACTGAAACTACATGATGTCTATTCATTGTCAAAGTGGGGTGCTAGCTACTTATCTGCTATCTCAAGCAAAAATACTCTCCTAGCCTTCTTATTGATTTATTGACATTGGTAACCATCATAGTCTGATATCGTGACCACTAATCCCTCTCGCTGTACTGGCACTGTTGATAAAGTCTGATTGTTTGTAACTACAGGTTGTAAAATAATTCCATTGTGTATGGGCTCTCAAACTAGCTGAGGGAGACAGTTTTTGGAAAACATTTTCAAAAGTACTTCACAGGACTGTCTGCCTGCACCACCTGTAGCGAATCCATAGATACCGCAGTCTACTCACCAGATTACCATATTTACTTGAATCTAAGCCGCACTCTAATCTAAGCTGCACCTGAAAAATGACTTGAAATCAAGGAAAAAAAGATTCCCGAATCTAAGCCACTCCTGAAATTTGAGACTCGAAATTCAAGGTGAGAGAGAAGTTTTAGACCGCCTCTCCAAAAAATTGGTCCATTGTAACATGAAACACAATTGAGGTCGAATGGATGAAGATACAGCTACAGTATTTTGGTTAGAGCCATAAGCTCAACAGTTAAGCTTTACTAACTAGCCATTGCTATGTGCCAGGCACTCCGTCTGTATTTATACTGGTACCCTTCCTTTTTCGCGTGCTTCATCTGGTTTGAATCGATTGCTTATTTTGCTTTGATCTGATAAGTGCCATTCTCTTTGTTATAGGTGTTTACGTCACTCTAAGCTCAAAATGCATTATTTTACTGCGTCATGTATTGTTTGTCGCATTCTGATAATGAGTGTTTATGACCTGTTGTTGCTCGCGGCACGGCTTGCTTTTGTGCATGCTGCTGACACACACACACACACACACACACACACACACACACACACACACACACACAGAGAGAGAGAGAGAGAGAGAGAGAGAGAGAGAGAGAGAGAGAGAGAGAGAGAGAGAGAGAGAGGGGGGGGGGGGGGGGGGGAATTGTCTCGTAAGTGAAACAATGGCAAGAGACAGCTATTTCTTTTTGTTACTTACACTGCTGATTTCTTTGATAATAATCAACAAGAACCAAATAATAGATTGCATATGATAGATGATGTACTGAACGAGAGTTTTTTCTCATTTGAAAATCTTTGCAGACGCCTCTTTAGCACATTACATTCTGCACAGAAATTAGTCGGCTTAGATTTAAAAATCTAGTCAGTTGCCGTGCTTCATTTCTGACTATCACTATTCAGCATAAGAATAATACGAATATAAACATGACATGACACGTATATTCTTCCGTGTTTGTTGTTGTTTCACTCTAGTTTCGTAGTTTATTAGGCAGACAAGATTTAAATAAGATAACAGCAAACATGAAAGAATACATGGCATAATGTTTTCATTCTTCTACCTTTTCTTTTAATTTATTTACTGACGCAGAGGTTTTGACGCCAGTATTCATCTTTGTGCCTGCTAAGCATGCCTGTGTAGTGCTACATATATTAGACGGCAGAAGTTAGTTGTGGAGGCACCTACCAACAGTTTTCAGAACTTCCGGTTACTTTGCACTCAATTCTAAGTCGCAAGTGGTTTTTTGGATTATGAAAACTGGAAAAAAAGTGTGACTTAGATTAAACACGGTAAAGCTGCCTCCAACTAATATTGCGTGATATGATATGGGTATTTTTACCCTACTGAGCATATATTTTCTTCAGATAAGTCTAACACTGTCATGTCTAAATTGGGTAGGAGATGAAAACATTAAACAATTAACTTGATTTCACCTAGACCTGTTATATGTGCCCATATAACTTCACTGTCGCACTCAAATTTGATCTCAGTAGAGATAATATTTTTGTCAACTACTGTGTACATTCTCCCCCCCCCCCCTCCCCCTCCCCCCCCCCCCCCTGCATCCTATGGCATCTGATCTGTCTTTCTGATATATGTTCCATGACTCGCTAAACATTCGAGCTTTCTACTTCAGGTATCAACCAGCTCTTCCTCCTGAGTATAATTTGAGCATGACTGATGATAATTATAGATTCCTAATGGGTTTTTGTGCAATAGAAATTAATGTAGCAGGTCACTGATGATGAGAGAAGCAGTTATTTCTTCAAAGATGTTATTGGCTACCCTAAATTCTGTGCCACTGGTGAATGTCTGTCAGAAAACTATACTTCTGGTGCATAAATATCCTGCCTACCAGCACAACTTTTGTTGGGTCTCAAGACATTTCTCGCTTTCAATATCGCGAGAATGCAGAGTTCATATTTTTAGTTTTTCATTGCATTCACTGTTGTCTGTGGCCTAAAGGATTTTAGTGTACAGCAAATTTCCTTTAATGCTGCATCATGTTTGTCCTCATGTGGTGGTCTTCACTTCTGATATAAAAGACACGACTGCAATTCATAATTTTCAATTAAAAATGCTCATGTGTTCTTTGCACAGAGTTGCTGTATTCTCCATATTCATCATCACTTCCCTGCCAAATTATTCATTCTGAAGCTTTTCGGTATGCCCCACAGACTGCGCCGACACTACAAGGGGGGGATGTTGTGTATTGCCTTGTGCACAAGTGAGTTGGTGAATTCCCGCCCCCCACCCCCTCCCACATAGCCTTATCCTTTGCCCAAATTAATTCAGTAGGGCTAAACTGACAGTGGCATGTGAGTAAACACAAAGCTGTGTGATCCCATTCACGTGCAAGGAAGTAAAGTTTGTACGTTCCGCCACATGACTTGTATAAATTAACTAGCTGCAGGAGATCGGCCTGAATCTGGTTTTTATTTTTAAGCCAGGGAGAAATATCCACTTTCCAGGTGTTCATGCTCTGTATTTTCTCTGTAACCATTGAATTTTAACTGGTAGTGACCAACTTCGAAGCAAGGTATGAAAAGAATCGTGAATCACATCACGAAAATGACAGTGTTCATTTCCGAATGGTACTCACTGTTGTTTCTCTTACACATAAATATAAATTTACTCTCGGAAACAAAACCAGAAGAAGAGTCAACATGCAGAATAATTCTGAGAACCTGTTCCTATGAAAACTTTAAAACCACCTGTACCATCTCTAGTTTTTCAGCAGATCTTCCTGAAATGATTCTAACTGATCCATATTTCATCAAGGCAACATACTGTTGAAATACTTCCTTCTCTTGTATCGTGAATCTTTATATGGGATGTAGTTCGTGCTGCATCGATGTCACTTCTTTGAACTAAACTCTCTTAACAATGTTCTTAAAATTCTTTACAATGACAAAGCACTTACCATTGAAGTTAATTTTTTCCTGCATAACTCTAACACGTTTTTGCAATTTCAGGCATTCATCATTCACATGGAACACTTTAAAATGCGGTTGCTAAAACCATCCATTTATGTTACAGATTCCTTGGGATTTCGATGCTTTCCAGGTGACGTGAAACCAAATTTTTCTATGGTTCCTACAGCTCTGACACTTTCGTTGACAATTCTCTTCAGTTCTTTTACCGACACCACATTGTTCTGGAGTACATTTTTGTGTCTTCAAATATCAACAGTAAGAGATCTACTTTCAAATTTACATTTGAAAAAGTTATGCGGTGAATAATCCCCTTGCCTGCTTGTGAAGCCTGACAATTTTTTTTTACTCACTCTTAAACAGAATGAGATTTTAACTCTGGAGCGGAGTGTGCGCTGATATGAAACTTCCTGGCAGATTAAAACTGTGTGACGGACCGAGACTCGAACTCGGCACCTTTGCCTTTCGCGGGCAAGTGCTCTACCAACTGAGCTACCCAAGCAAAGGTCCCGAGTTCAAGTCTCGGTCCGGCACTCAGTTTTAATCTGCCAGGAAGTTTCACACCTAAACATTTGCAGATACAGATTCACACCTATACTGCTACAAGAAAAAAATTAAAAAAAACTGACAGTTGACTGAATAATTCAGTTGTCGCAAAGTACGGGAACAGTGCAGCAGGTAGGAATGAGATTGTTGCTGTCCAGCTGTAACTCGCTGCTAGCCACTCAGAAAGAGAATGGATATTATTGGCTGCCAGTGGCTAGTGGAGGTTGATGTGCAGAACGGCTGAAAACTGGACCGCCTTGCAATGTGATGCGGGCTTTGATATAGTGTTGGACCGCCTTTTGCCAGGTGTAGTGCAGCATCTTGACAGGTCGTTGGAAGTCCCCAGTGGAAACAGTTGTGGCCCGGTGATATGGTGCCTTGTCATCCATAAAAATTCCATTGTTTTTTGGGGAAGTCTGTGAATGGTCTCCATGTAGAGGAACATAACTATTTACAGTTAATGATGGGTTCAGTTGGTCCAGATGACCCAGTCAGATTCATGTGAACGCAGCAGACGCCTTTATGGAGCCACCGTCAGCTTGTACAGTGCCTCGTTGACACCTTGGGTCCGTGGCTTCATGGGGTTTGTGCTTCACTTGAACCCTACATCAGCTCTTACCAACTAAAATTGGGACTAATGTGACCAGGCTGTGGTTTTCCAGCCTAGGTCCAATCAATATGGTCACGAGCCAGGCTTCCCTCCTGCCCTGGGGAGTCATTTATCATATGCAGTGACTCCCTGAATGGATTGCAAGCACTCGACCAGTGTTTTTCTCGGGACCCTTTGGTGTGCGGTATTGAAGATGCTGTTTTTGCTCTCGCAGAGTGTGGTCATTCGGCGACGTTTGTGTGGACCTCGGGCCACATCGGCATTCCAGGAAACTAATATGTCGATCGGTTGGCCGAGCAGGCCACTACTTCGCTACCCCTGGAGCTTGGTTTCGTGGAAAGAGACCTCCGGACAGCCCTACATTGCAAGGTCCGCGATGTCTGGCGCTCTGAATGGTCTGTGTTGAACACGCCAAATAAGCTCCGCCCGGTAACGTCTTCCACGGCCATATGGAACTCTTCCTTGAGGAGTACGCGTAGGGACTCAGTTGTTATCTGCCGTCTCTGAATTGGACATACGCAGTTGACCCACAGCTATCTCCTTCGCCGTGAGAACCCACCTGAGTGTCGCTGTGATGCAGGGCCGATAGTGGTTCTGATGGACTGCCGCCTTTTACTCCCCTTTGCGGCAGTCCTTCAATTTACCAGCTGCCCTTCCTTTAATTCTAGGTGACGATGCCTCTATAGCTGACTCAGTTTTACGTTTTATCCGTGCAGCTGTTTTTTATCACTCACTCTAGTGTGGGCGCTCTCGTAAGATTTCTCAGGCTACACCCCCTCCAGCGACTTTTAATTGTGATGTGGATACCAAAATATGTCGTTTATGGTAACAAGTTGTGTTGATACCTCTAACGCTTTCCAGCTAGAGGTTCTTTGTTAGTAGTTGAGTGGTTGACCTTTTACCTGATCCATCAACCACTGTAGTCCGTTTTACTCTAGTCAACTATTTGCTCTGCTCCTCTTAAGTGTCCCCTCTTTTGTGTTATTGCGGTGTTTGTTTTAGCTCTATACCCCTTGGTGTTCCCTCCCTCTGGGTGCACAGGTTACGCTTTTACTGTGTAGGCCTTTTACAAGTATGTCTGTTTGGAACAGGAGACAGATGACCTCGATGTTTAGCCCCCATCGAACCCTTAAACCAACCAACAAACCAGGCTATGTTACGCTCCTAGCAAAGACACTCGCGTTGGTAGTTTGCTGCCATAACCCATTAATGCCAAATTTTGGTGCAACTGGATACTTTCGTTATGCATCCCACATTGAGTCCTGCAGTTATTTCAAACTCTGTTGCTTGTGTTAACTCTGACAACTCTGTGCCAACCGTGCTGCTCTCGGTCATTAAGTGAAGACTGTTGGCCAATGTGTTACGCAATGGTGAGAGCTAATGCCTGAAATTTGCTACTATCTGTACACTCTTGATGCCGGATCTCGGAATATTGAATCCGCTAATGATTTCAGAAATGGAATGCCTCATTGGTCTAGCTTCAACTACCATTCCACATTCAAAGTCAGTCAGTTTCAGTCATGTGGCCATAATCACATTGGAAATGTTTTCATATGAATCACCTGAGCACAAATGACAGATCTGCCAATGCTTTTATCTTCTATACCGTGTGTACACGATACTACTATACTTTGTAAATGTGCATCTCGCTATCCTGTGACTTTTGTAACCTCAGTGCAGCTTATGGTCTTGCAGTTGTAAAACAATGAAGTGGGACAAGACAATGTCTCCTGTAATTCGTGCACTTTATACATAGGTGCCTCTGCTCAAGTGTTAAGACATGTGATAAAAGTAATCAAAAGATGATGATAACGAAGACTCTAGACAAATTTGTCAGAGATAACTCATAGTTAAAGGCACTGTGGTGGAGTGGCTGTGAAAGGTACCCTGAAATATATATATATTTTTTTCAATAACGTATTGCAGATTGTAAATTACTGGGAAGTGTTTTGAATATTTTCCAGCTAGATTTGAATGAGAATGGTCAATGTTTCCAGAACTGCCGATATCGAATGATGTTCTTCAAATGAATAATAGACTTCATGCTGCGACCCGAAATGCCAGTTCTGTGTAGTAGAGGTTTGGGGACTTGGCTTCTGTGGAGTGCAGCTCTCTATGGGCTTCCAGAAGGCTCAAAAACCATAGCCTGATAGTTGTGCCAACCTCTCTGCAATTTTCACATTCTGCTGCCTACAGCAAAAGGGAATCAGCTGAGTGGCTGAACCTTCATTATTGCTGAAACAGTGAAACCTCACTTTTACACTTTTCAAAGTACTTAAAAAAGATGATGTAAAATGTGGAAAATGTTTTAAGCTGTAAAAGTTACGTGAAGGATACCACCTCGCATTTTCACACTTTACGTATGATGTATGTACATAACAGGCATCAAAGGACTTGTCGGGGATTTTTTTATCATCCAAAAAAGATTTATTATCTAATAAAAACCACTGATGTTACTGGAACTGATAACTGTTTGGGAAGTAAGAACGTTTAATACAATTTCATATGTCATAATGGATATCTTTTTGGGAAGCCTGCAGCTGCCATTCAGTATCTATATAATGAAATACTGCACTAGGTACTTATTTTTCCATGCTTAGCACGATGAATTTCGAGAATTTTCTCTCATTGCAAAGTGGAAATATGTACATAAGTATTTTGTGTGGTGTTTAAATGTGTGTTGTTCTGCATCTCTTGCACTGTAGTCATCTTTTTGAGGTTATCAGGTATGGTGCCTCCTTAGTTTTATCTAACACCACAAAAAGTACACATGTAAATATTGCACTTGGCAGTGAGAATAAATTCTCAAGACATGTGCTCAGCATGATAAAAATATGAGACTGGTGCTGTGTCTAAACTAAAAACATTTGAGCAACACAAAGTGAATCATGTTGTCAACTAGTGCTACAAGCGGGTAAACGCCAAAGCTCATTAAATATGGTTCGACAAAAGTGTTAAGATGATCACAACAATCACAAAACTACATTTGTGCAGTAGACAGTTTGGAAATGGTTGTAATTGGTCATGATATCTTTATTCAAATGAACATAGTTCCGTCCATCAGCCACCACATCAAGTAGAACTTGCCAGCGGCAGGAGATATGGCACGAATTGTTTAAACTCTTACACATTTACTGGTTCAGATCTGCTGAATATTGCCTTGGTGTCGAGAAACTTAACCACATAATGTTTGTGAACACTACTGGATGGCCAACATCATGCCAGCGTTGTTTTTTCTCCACGAACATTTTTTCGTAATGCATAAATTGTGGGAAAATTATAAATATGTTGACACAGAATTGAGTGCAAATTAACGTTCTGGACATAGGAAATTTGGTGGGAACGATAAAAAAAATTTTAAACAGTGGGAGAATGTTAATTCCGGGAATGTAGAAGCAGGGTTATACTGCTTTATGGGCATATGGCCATGGCCCAAAGCATATTTATCTGCATAACATTTCACCTTCCAGTACTGGAGACATCAGAGGCTTTAACGACTCAGCAGCTGTTAGACTCAAACAAGCTCAACAAGCAAAAGTATTTACTTGCGTGCATGCAACGGTCAGTTCGTGATAATCAGACTGCTGCCTAAGATCGAGGAATTGTGTTGACGTGTGCTGCAGAGCTTGTAGTGGGGAAAAGTTGGTGCTGTTTGTTTTACTTTACACTAAGCTCCACAACATGACATTTGTGATCAGAGTGCCTATTTCACCGTGCCGAGTTCTACTCAAAACTCCGCACGTACTGGTGCTAAATCATACACTTGCTTCTTGTCACCCACCTGGTCTAAATTTGTTAATTTCTGTGGTCTTGGCATTTTGTCTCTGTAACTATTTCTTTCCTTCTCTCCCTTTCCAATAATCTGTTTTGTTTGTCATCCTGTCTTCTGCCTTCTAAGTCATCAGGTTTCAAATCTCATCCAGTGCAGGCAGTCTTCCCTTTAACGTCCTGAGAGTCTCTTGACCCAGGGTTCTATGTTAGGTGACTTTCTGTAACTCTCCTTGTTTCTTGAACCTCACCAGTCCTTTGCCATCATCCCTCTTACTTTGCCTTCAACTATTCTAACATGAAGAGGAGCCAGTGGTTCCAAAAGCTTGTGATTTCCAAATCTCTTTTGTTCTTTCTTGTGCTGCCACTTGATGAGTAGATTTTTTATCTACCCTATTATATTGCACATTAAATTAAAATTTTTATAGAAGAGAGAGATTTTAAAGAAATTATACACTGCAGTGGAGAGTGAAGTGATATGATGGCTGCCTGCAGACAGTACTTTTCATGACAAGGTTACTACTTTGGACTTTGTCAATGTGAGATAACTACTTCGAATCAGGATAGAGACCCTAGGTTACACTACATACAACTGTCAATACAACCTATTCTCCAGAAACTGATATTAAAGCAAAATAAATACAATCTGTGTTCTGCTCTCTGTTTTTGCCTGCTATACTGTGACACAGCACAACATCCATATGTCATGGTTCGAAGCAGGTTTCCAATATTGAAAGGTTGAAACAATACATTGGTGTTGAAAAGGAGGGAACTATGCAGGTAGTAGTGTGCAGTATTCCCAATTTGTAGAAATTTCCCAGTTCTAAATTTAATATTTAATGAATCGTCATTAACAGGTATTTTGTGGTAGGCTGTCCATACCAGTAGAGTTTAGATTGGTCATATTTTTACTAATAATATTCTATTTTTTTTCACAATATTTTATTTTTCTGTTGTAAGTTTTGGAGCTGTAGTTTTACTATGTTCTGTGTTAAATCATTTCAAGTATAAGTGCAGATGAAGCTTTTCATCAAAACATATCTTAGTCAAAAGTGGCGAGCTGAAATTGATGTAACATTCAGAAATATCAGTGTAGTCCTTGAAAATTGAATGCCACCTATGAAATGATTTGAACTAAAGTAGAGCAATAAATTGCTGTGACTGAAGGTAATGTTCCTTGTAAAGACACTACCTGTGTGTGTTGGCATTATTCTTAGGTCACACGGTTAGATTGACCTTCACGCATTGTGAACAGATTCAAAGTTTACTCTCGTTTAGCATTGCATCTGTCACAGATGAATCTAGAGAACTAGTTTTCTCAATGCTGTCTGCAGATGCCATCTGCTGTGGTATTTTTAAACTATTTCTTCTGTTTAGATGTTTACACCAGTAGTCAGTGTTTTACTCGATTGCTTTCAGGTACTTCTGCTTACTTAGTATTGCGATTACATTTTGACATTTTAAATAGTTATTGTCTTCATCTTCTAGTTCTCCTGGTTTTAGAAATGGCCGAATTCAGAAAATGGAAGAAAATGAACAAATCTGAAATATTTTTGGCAGTTTGAACAATTGACAGCAATGGGGGAAAGAAATACAGTAGAAGAAGAATGGGTAGCTCTGAGGGATGAAGTAGTGAAGGCAGCAGAGGATAAAGTAGGTAAAAAGACGTGGGCTAATAGAAATCCTTGGGTAACAGAAGAAATATTGAATTTAATTGATGAAAGGAGAAAATATAAAAATGCAGTAAATGAAGCAGGCAAAAAGGAATACAAACGTCTCAAAAATAAGATAGACAGGAAGTGCAAAATGGCTAAGCAGGGATGGCTAGAGGACAAATGTAAGGATGTAGAGGCTTGTCTCACTAGGGGTAAGATAGATACTGCCTACAGGAAAATTAAAGAGACCTTTGGAGAGAAGAGAACCACTTGTATGAATATCAAGAGCTCAGATGGCAACCCAGTTCTAAGCAAAGAAGGGAAAGCAGAAAGGTGGAAGGAGTATATAGAGGGTTTATACAAGGGCGATGTACTTGAGGACAATGTTATGGAAATGGAAGAGGATGTAGATGAAGACGAAATGGGAGATAAGATACTGCGTGAAGAGTTTGACAGAGCACTGAAAGACCTGAGTCGAAACAAGGCCCCGGGAGTAGACAACATTCCATTGGAACTACTGACGGCCTTGGGAGAGCCAGTCCCGACAAAACTCTACCATCTGGTGAGCAAGATGTATGAGACTGGCAAAATACCCTCAGACTTCAAGAAGAATATAATAATTCCAATCCCAAAGAAAGCAGGTGTTGACAGATGTGAAAATTACCGAACTATCAGTTTAATAAGTCACAGCTGCAAAATACAAACGCGAATTCTTTACAGACGAATGGAAAAACTGGTAGAAGCCGACCTTGGGGAAGAGCAGTTCAGATTCCGTAGAAATGTTGGAACACGCGAAGCAATACTAACCTTACGATTTATCTTAGAAGAAAGAATAAGAAAAGGCAAACCTACGTTTCTAGCATTTGTAGACTTAGAGAAAGCTTTTGACAATGTTAACTGGAGTACTCTCTTTCAAATTCTGAAGGTGGCAGGGGTAAAATACAGGGAGCGAAAGGCTATTTACAATTTGTACAGAAACCAAATGGCAGTTATGAGAGCCGAGGGGCATGAAGGGAAGCAGTGGTTGGGAAAGGAGTGAGACAGGGTTGTAGCCTCTCCCCGATGTTATTCAATCTGTATATTGAGCAAGCAGTAAAGGAGGCAAAAGAAAAATTCGGAGTAGGTATTAAAATTCATGTAGAAGAAGTAAAAACTTTGAGGTTTGCCCATGACATTGTAATTCTGTCAGAGACAGCAAAGGACTTGGAAGAGCAGTTGAATGGAATGGACAGTGTCTTGAAAGGAGGATATAAGATGAACATCAACAAAAGCAAAACGAAGATAATGGAGTGTAGTCAAATTAAATCGGGTGGTGCTGAGGGAATTAGATTAGGAAATGAGACACTAAAAGTAGTAAAGGAGTTTTGCTATTTAGGGAGTAAAATAACTGACGGTGGTCGAAGTAGAGAGGATATAAAATGTAGACTGGCAATGGCAAGGAAATTGTTTCTGAAGAAGAGAAATTTGTTAACATAGAGTATAGATTTGACTGTCAGGAAGTCGTTTCTGGAAGTATTTGTATGGAGTGTAGCCATGTATGGAAGTGAAACATGGACGATAACTAGTTTGGACAAGAAGAGAATAGAAGCTTTCGAAATGTGATGCTACAGAAGAATGCTGAAGATAATGTGGGTAGATCACGCAACTAATGAGGAGGTATTGAATAGGATTGGAGAGAAGAGAAGTTTGTGGCACAACTTGACAAAAAGAAGGGACCGGTTAGTAGGACATGTTCTGAGGCATCAAGGGATCACATATTTAGCATTGGAGGGCAGCGTGGAGGGTAAAAGTCACAGAGGGAGACCAAGAGGTGAATACACTAAGCAGATTCAGAAGGATGTAGGTTGCAGTAGGTACTGGGAGATGAAGCAGCTTGCACAGGATAGAGTAGCATGGAGAGCTGCATCAAACCAGTCTCAGGACTGAAGACGACGACGACAACAACAACAACAACGACAACAACAACAGTTTTTGACGATTATTCATTCAGATGTTCCGTTGCGAGAGTGAAGATTTGGAAGTGCGCGAGAATGTTTTTATGGTTCTGAGGACAATTTCATTGACGGTATCATCATCATCATCATTTGAACATCACACGGCCTCCTGGATGGAAGACATAGTAATAGATGCCCCTGGTGTAGAGAAGCAGCCAGGTTCAGATGGAATGCAATTCAATTTTACAAAGAGTACTCCTTACTTAGCTTGCGTTTATTGCAAATCTCTTGGCCACCGCAAAGTCCCAAGAAACTTAAGACTACAGGTGGTGACTACCGCATATAGGGATGCTAACAGAACTGGCCCACAGAATTAGACAAATATCCTTGGCATAGAAATGGAAAAGCTTTTTTCCACAAGTAAACATGATTTTGGAACATATTGTTGATGCAAACTCAACTTGTTGTTTTCTCACATGATATCCTGCAAAATTTCAATGAAAGGTGACAGGAAGATTACATATTCCTGAATTAAGTGTCACACGGTGCTGTACTACAGGCTGTTGACTAAGTTAAAAGTATACGGGTTGTGAGATATGCAAGTGGCTCGAAGATATCGTAATGGAACCCAGTATATTTCCTTGATGGTCAGTGTTAATCGGGAAGTGGAAGTGCACTGAGGCCGCTATTATGCTCTGTATACACAAGTGTTCTGATGGATATGGTCAGCAGCAGTCTGCAGCTGTTCACTGGGGATGTTGTGGTGTTCGGGAAAGCGTTGTTGAGTGACTAGGAGGATACAAGGAAACAGATGAAATTTCTAACTGATGTAAACAGTGGCAGCTAGCTCCAAATAAAGAAAAATGTAAGTTATGCAGATCAGTAGGAAAAACAAAACTTTGATATTTGAATACAGTATTAGTAGTGTTACTCCTAGCGGTCTTGTCAGTTAAATAACTAGGCGTAACATAGCAAAGTGATCTGTAATGGAACAAGAATGTAAGGTTTGCAGGGAGGAAGGCAAATGGTTGACTTCAATTTATTGGGAAAATTTTAGGAAAGTATGAGACTATGTATAGAACACTGGTGTTGACCCACTCTTGAATACTGCTAGTGTGTTTGGGATCCACACTTTGTCAGATTAAACAGTTCGGAGGTGTGCAGCTAAATTTGTTACTGGTGGGTTCAGTCAGCATAAAGTGTTATGCAGATGCTTAGTGAACTCAAATCTGAGTCCCAGGAGGGAATGCAACATTCTTGTTGAGGAATGCTATAGAGAAAACTTAGTAAACTGGCATATGGAGCCGACTGCAGAATGAGCCTACTGCCACCAACATATATTTGGCTTAAGGACCACAAACGTAAGATAAGAAAAATTAGGGCTAGTATGGAGGCATATAGCCAGTTGCTTTTCCCTCGTTATATTAGCTAGAACAACAGGAAGGGAAATGGCTAGGGGTGTGTAACATATACTCCACCACGTGCTGTACTTCGGTGTGCAGAGTGTGTATGTAGGTTGCACTTGCAAAGAGGCATAAGGTAGTAGTTTCAAATTGATAACAATGATGATTAATGATGATTCTATTCTTGTGAATGATTCATTTTGTCATTATTTTAACTATTTTGAGACAGCTGGCATAGCCAGAGTCTGTGAGACTCGTGTGGTGTCTTGAATGTGTTAAATATGAAAGTTCCCACATTTCCTGTCTGTGAATGTTTTAATGTAACTTTTATATTTGTAAATACAGTATCTGGTAGAACGTTTGTCACGATCTGAACACCAAACACAAGTTAACGCTGTGGCTCGTGGTATCCACTACAGTGGACAGCTGTTAATGGTCGCTTCTTTGGCATTTTCAATCAGTCCTGAGGCTGCAAATGCACCCAGTTCACTGCAGTGGACACTCCCTACTGATGTTGTGTCTTAAGAGCATTTGCAGCCTCAAGACTGATTAAAAATGCCAGAAAATTGACCATTATAAGTTGTCCACTGCAGTGAAATTCATGCACCACAGGGTTAATCATGTGCAAGGAGTCAGTTAAATTAGTGGTTGATGATTATTTACTTCTTTAAGGATACATTTACATAGGCAGAAATTTCAAATTGCTGACAGTATAGTTCCACAGTGATGCCTGTCAAAATTGCCAGCTACTGGAATTATAACCACATTTTGGTAATATTACTGGCAACTGTTCACCTGCAACATTTGTGGCAGTATATTTCTGGGCCAGAAATGTTTACTCGGGCTACAGGCTCGTAGTTCTCTCGTGAGTTCGCGCGTGGTGCACACGGGGCCCTGAGCCATTGCAGCCAATTCTTCCTTCCCTGGCTGCATTTCCTTCACCGTGCCCTCCCTCCCTACCTATTCTCGGTCCTTCCTTGTTGCCCCTCCTTTCCCTCTCTCTGTGTTCTGATTTATATCGATCTGGATATCCACCTGGTTGCCTGTGTTGCTTTGCAATTTTGCCCCCTTCCGCCTGTTATTTCATCCTTTTCAGTGTTTAGGTCATCTCTTGTTTGACCTCTGCTTCAAAATTCCCTGTTTATAGTGCAAGCCTTTTGGGAAGAACTCCCTCTCTAGCACCTACGGTGTGGATTTCTCTCCCCTTCCTTCTCTCCTCCATTCCCTGCTGTAGCCCCCTTCCACCCTGCTAGATCACCAGCATGTGTAGCCAGTCCGTGTGGTGGGCTGTTGTGTACCCATATGGCTGAGCCCTCTTGACAACACAGGGATCACACTACTGATACCTGAGCTATTCCCTTCCCATGTATGCCAAGGAGTGGTTGTCTTCGTGGAGCATTGGAACTCCTGGCAGTGGCCACCGTGCCAAACAGGCCTGGCTGCGGCTGGTTGGAGTCCACGGGGAGAGCCCCTGGTCGGAGTTGGTGGTATCAGGGCGGATGCATGGCGCATGAAACATATTGAGTTGAAAAAATCCAGCCATTCTCAAACTGCCATCTCTTCTAATGGTGAAGGACCATTGAATGGTGCTTTATAGGACCTGTCAGCCTTCCCTTCCCTGGCTACACTGCGGGAGGAGGGCCAGGCTCACTGTGTTCAAATGTTTGTGAATTCCTAAGTGACCAAACTGCTGAGGTCATCAGTCCCTAGACTTACACACTAGTTAAACTGACTTATGCTAAGAACATCACACACACCCAGGCCCGAGGGAGGACTCGAACCTCTGGCGGGAGGGGCCGCGTAGTCAGTGACGTGACGCCTCTAACTGCGCAACCCAGGTTCACTGTCATGGGATGAAACACTTTCCCCATTCCCTCATATGTACTAGGACTGATGGGGACACATTCACTGCCACAAAGCCATTGTTTTTTTGAGGAAAATATTGATGACAAATTTGGGGGAGTGGAGTGTCTTAGTAAGATGCGGTCAGGGTGCCTGTTGATCAAAGCTGCTTCTGCCACCCAATCCACAGCTCTTTGTGCCTGTGGTCGTCTTGGCATTGTCCCAGTGTCTATTACTCCTCGCCAGTCTCTGAATATGGTCCAGGGAGTAATTTTTAATAGGAACCTCATCCTGCGAACTGATGAGGAACTCCAGGCTAATCTGGAGTGGCATGGCATTCATTTTGTTCGACGTGTGCAGAGGGCTTGCAAAGACAACCGCACCAATACTGGTGCCTTCATTCTGGCTTTCGAGGGGATACTCTCCCAGAGAAGGTCAAGGTTATGTGCTACAGATGTGACATGAAGCCGTATGTCCCACCACCACGAGGTGCTTTCGGTGTTTGCTTTTTGGGCATGTGCGTTCCCTCTGTATGGCAGACACTCTGTGTGTGGTGACTGGATACCCACTCCATGAAGGAAGCCACTGTGTTCCGCCACCTGTATGTGTCATTTGTGCTGACCACCACTCCCCTCACTCACCAGATTGCCCAGCGTACAAGAGAGAAAAGAAGATCCAAGAATACGTCCCTGGATCAGCTGTCTTATGCTGACGTTCACCAAAAGTATGAACGACTCCATCCAGTGTCACTACATTCAACTTTCGTCTGTTACATCCTTTCTTCCTCCTACCTCTTAGATACCAGAGTCCCCTCCCCCATTCCCCTCTCACCCTCCCCCTCCCCCCCCTCTCCCTCTCCTGCAGTTCCCACGATCTCCCGTCCAGGAGCCGCTCCCCTCCCCAGCCGAAGAGTGCCCCTCTTCTTCGGTACCTGCCGATGATTGGGCTCCCTCCTGGGATCCATTTCCCCAGTGTTTCTCAGGACAGAAGGGGGGGTGTCACTTCAAGAGATAGGGGTCTCGTAATTGACCAACTTACTACGGACCTCGATTTGTCTCTTCAATGATGGTTCCCCTACCCACTTCAGTGCCGCCCATGGCTCGTTTACTGCTATCGATCTCATGATCTCCTCCCCTGCCCTCGTGGCTTCCCTACATTGGTCATCCCATGATGACATTTGTGACAGTGACCACTTTCCAGTGATTCTATCATTCCACTGCTGCTGCCAGGCAGACAGCCTGCCACATTGGAACTTCTGCAGGGCCAGTTGTCGTGTATATATATACATCTGCTGTGCACTTCAGCACCTCCTTCTCGAATTCCATTGGTGCGGTCGTCCAAGGCATCTCTGCCACTATTCTTCATGCTGCTGGCACAGCTGTCCCCATATCCCCATTGACCGGTACCGTGGTAGACTGAGGATGTCGCAGTCACTGTCCAGGACCGCTGACGGATGCTGCATCTGTTTAAGCAGCACCCTTCACAAGCTAACCTCCTCACTTTCAAAAGTATCTGCGCTAAGGCTCCTTACCTTACTAAGCAGAGTTAAAAGGAATGCTGTTTCCTCCCTGGGGATATGCGCCTCTTAATCGCAGGTTTAGTCCGAGGTTCGTAGCCTTTTGGACCACCAATGACAATCAACTGCCCAGGATCTTAACTTCCAAGGTGCTCTGTGCACTGATCCATTGGTATTTGCAGAACACCTCGCAGCATACTTCGTGGCGGCATTAGTGTCCTTTTCCTATTCTACTACCTTAAACCGGCAGAAATGCAGAGTTAACCCCCCCCCCCCCACCCCCCCTGCCCCGTACCCCCCATCCTGCACCATGCTGAGCCTTACAATGAACCCTTCACTAAATGAGAATTCTTGCAGGCTCTTACCTCTTCACGAGGCACGGCCCCAGGCCCGGATTCCATCTGCAACCAGATGATCCAACACTTGGATGTTCCCCAGAGGCTCCTCAGGGTCTTCAACCGCATTTGGGTCATGGGTGCTTTTTCCATCATCTTGGTCCTTAAGCCTCTGAAGAACCCAACGTCTCTCAACAGCTGCCACCCAATTAGCCTGACTAACATACTTCATAAACTGCTCGAGAGGATGGTTAGCTTCAGATTATGTAGGGTACTCGAATCTTGGGGCCTTTTGTCCCCATATCAGTATGGCTTCTGGGCAGGACGATCTCCAACTGACCATTTATTCAGATTGGGAAAAGTCATCCAACATTCTTTTACTTACTGCCGGCACATTGTTGTGATATTCTGTGACGTACATAAGACATACAAGGCTTGGCACCATCACATTTTAGTTACCCTTCATGACCGGGGTTCCTTTCAGATTTTTATCTGAGTTTTTTATCTCACAGGCTCTTACGGGTTCGAGTTGGCACTTCTTTCAGCGCCCCACGGATTCAGGAAAACAGTATCCCACAAGGTTCTGTGCTGAGTATCACACTCTTCCTCATTGCCATCACTGGGCTTGTGACCTCTGTTGGGCCTCTGGTTACCCTGGCATTGTACGTCGATGATTTTTGCATATGGTGTAGTACCCACATTGGCCACTTGAAGACTACATGTATGCGGAAGCTTAATGCTCTCTGCCTCCTGGCTCACACATCTTGGGGGTGCAGACTGTACCACTCTTCTCCATTTTTACCGTTCTCTGGTCTTGTCCAGACTAGATTATGGTAATCAGGTTGTGGCTCAGCAACTCCTTTCACTTTGAAACTGCATGACCCCATTCATCATTGTGGGGTGCGTCTGGCTGTTGGTGCCTTTCACACAAGTCCTGTTGATAGTCTCCTCACAGAACTGGGGTTCCGCCTCTACACATACGATGGAGCCAACTCCTTGTTTTTACACAATCACTATTTGGAAATTCCCTGACCATCCCGTGTACCCTGTGCTCTTTGCCGAGGGATAATCTCCCTCCTGACTCCCACCCATGGGGTGGGATTGCCGGTTGGCATGCATTTCACTCCTCTCCCCCCCCCCCCCCCCTTCCCGTCGGGATTTCCATATCCACTCACTGGAATGCACCTTGTCTCACCTCCCATACCCCCTTGGATGGTGTCTAGATTAGGACCAGTCTATTCCAGGGTCCTACGATCTGTCGCCTCTATGGTTTTCCGGCGTCTTGTATGTGCCGTACTTGCAGAGTTCCAGTGTGCCACCATCTTTAACACTGATGGTTCTAAGACAATTGATAAGGTGGATGTGCCTTCACATCTCCTGCTGGCTTAGAACACAATTTATTGGTGGGATCGTGTAGTGTGTTCACAGCAGAGCTTCTAGTCATTCACAGAGCCCTCCTTTTTGTTTCTCAGGCCTTCCTTCACAATGTTTTCATTTGTTCAGACTCAATGAGCAGCCTGCAGGCTATTGACCAATGCTACTCTCATCACCCTTTGGTCTCTGATGTCTATGACTTTCTCTCTGCCCTTGGCCGTGCCGCCTGTTCAGTCGTCTTTCTCAGGATCCCAAGTAGTGGGCATCCCAGGGATGAACTGGCTGACCGTTTGGCTAGAGAAGCAGATACTTACCAACCACACACTTCGTTTCATGATTCCAGCTGCGATATGTGGATCTACGTCAAATCTCTCTTCGCCAATAAATGGAGTAACATCTGGTGCACTACTGTTTATTGTAATAAACTCCGCACAATCAAGGAGTCTACTGCAGTTTAGCACTCTCCGTTCTGCTCCTCTCTGGAGTCCATTGTTTTATGCAATCTATGCATTGGTCATACCAGGCTCACCCCTTGTTTCTTCCTCTGTAATGACCCACCCTCAAAATGTGATTGTGGGCCAGACTGACAGTCTCCCACATATTTGTGAAATGTCCCCTTCTTTTGGCCCTTCGTGCTAAGTTATAGTCTTCCTGAGTCCTTAAATTTAATATTAGATGATTCACGGATGTTTGAACTGGTCCTCAGTTTCCTCCATGAAAGTGGCTTTTATTTCCAGGTATAAGGTTCTACTTTAGTCATGGAGCAGGGGCAGGATGGTTGTGCAACCTCTTTTCCAGTCCTCTCGGTCTGGGACCCTGTACCATTCGCCCATGAAAAGACTGCCCCCCCCTTTTTTTCCTAGTTTTATGGCCTTTACACTCACACTCACTCACTCACTCACTCACTCACTCACTCTCTCTCTCTCTCTCTCTCTCTCTCTCTCTCTCTCTCTCTCTCTCTCTCTCTCTCTCTGTCTGTGTGTGTGTGTGTGTGTGTGTGTGTGTTTTCTTTCCCACTAAAAGTATTAAGAGTGTAGCTCCAAGGTGAGCCTCTTGCATCGCAACCTCTCCCTGCAAACACAGAACTAAGACTGAAAAATCTCGGAGAATGATCTCTCAGCTATCTCACACTCGTGCCCTGCTGCCTGTAAATGTTTAAAACATTTGATCTCACAAGACTCACACAGCTACAGAAAGTACTCACAAGCAACAGTTGGACAGTAACTATAAACAAAAATTTGCTGCTAGTGTAAACAGTTGCCTGTGGCCTTGCTACAGTGCTAACACTGGTTCCCATCAGATCAGTGAAATTAAGCACAGTCGGGCTGGGCTAGCACTTGGAAGGGTAATTACCCGCTCTGCCGATTGCTGTTGGCAAGTGTGGTGCACTCGGCCCTTGCGATGCAAACTGAGGATCTACTTGACTGAAAGTAGCAGCTTCAGTCTTGTAAACTGACATACGGCCGGGAGAGTGGTGTGCTGGCCACACGCCGCTCCATATCTGCATCCTGTGACGCCTGTGGGCTGAGGATGACATGGTGGCTGGTCGATACCATTGGGCCTTCTTGGACTGCAGAGGTTGAGATTTCTTATTGTAAACAATTCTGCGAGTGCTATCTGAGAGTGCCAAACTGTCGGAGAGCAAAAAACACGTGCCTATCCCACCTTTTTATGCAGGGCGGCACAGTTGAAAGTAGCTCACCTTCCCTTTGATTGTGAATGCAATATTTCGACTTTTGAAAGAGAGTAAACAGCTACAACAATAGACAGTTTTATATGGTAATAGATTGTTAGCATTCTGCTATCAGCATTTGTTTATTTCATCAGTGAAGTTAGATATTTCTCTTTGCAGTCTGCAAAATGACTTTCTTGATAGAAGAAAGAATTAAAATTGTGGAACAGGTTCAATTAAGGATATGAGCAAAATTTTAGGGGTGAAGTATCCAGATAGAGGACTACCAGCAAAGAGGGCAATAGTCTGTATAAAAATTGACACTTGTACAGATCTGTGCAAAATGTTAAAGGACGAAGAATTCCTTCAGTTAACATAAGAATTGTTATTGCAGACATTCGCTGAAGAATTATTCAGAGCCCAAAGAAGTCTACACACGAATTGACCCAACAGGTGCACATAAGTTGGAGTTGCCCCCCCAGGGGATCCACAACTCTTTTGTGGATACGTGCGTAGCGAGCATGGGGCCCCGAGCTAATGTGGCCTTCCTTCCTTTCCGGGCTGCATACCTTCCCTTTCCGCATCCTTCCCCATCCCCTGTCTTCACCCCCCCCCCCCTCACCTCTTGCTCTTTCCTTCACTTTCTCCCCCTCTGGGAGTATGGTTTGCGCCTACGTCCGGAGACGGACGCTTGTAAATGTACCGCATTCTTCTTCCTTGCTTGTATGTCTTCTTCCTTCCTTTGTCCATCTCCTTTCCTTACCTCTTCTCTTTACCCTTTTCTCCGCTGCGGCGTTTGAGACCCCCTCTTCTTTCCTTTCCCTTTCTCTTTCTTCCTCCCTGTGCGTGTCTGAAGGCCGACCCACGCACTTCCATGCGTAGCCGGTGACGGGGTAACGCGTAATTCCCCGCCCCGGGTAGACAGGTAGGACACGTACGTACCCCCTGGTAAAGGCCAGGCCCAGGGAGGGGTGATTACCCGAGCTGATACCTTCCGAAAGTGCCGATTGGTCCCTCCGTCCGTATGTCGGGAGGTGTGACCTGAGGTGTGAACAATCACCTAAGGCGGGTGTGCCCTCGGTGAGGGCCCCCACAAGGGAGGAGCGCGCCATCGGAGACGCCGGTAATCATGGGGGATTCTTCCGCAATGGTTTCCTCACCTTCCACTATGTCTGCTCACAAACGTAAGTTCACTGAGTCTCAGCCACAGACGGTTCTTCCATCGTTGCCACAGTTCCTTGTTGTTTCTCGGTCTGACGAAGGTCAAGACTTTTCCACGGTCAACCCTTTCATTATTCAGAAAGGTGTCGACGCAATTGCGGGTCCTGTAAAGTCTTGTTCCAGATTACGGAATGGTACCCTGTTGTTAGAAACACACAGTGCCCTCCAGGCTCAAAAATTGCTGCGTACTTCTCTGCTCCACACCTTTCCTGTCCGGGTGGAACCGCACCGTACCTTAAATTCCTCGCGTGGAGTCGTTTATACACGCTCCCTCGATGGATTGTCTGACGAAGAAATTCAGCACTACCTGTCTGACCAGGGCGTCACCGCTGTTCATCGGGTTATGAAAAGGGTTGACTCGAACATCATTCCAACCCGCACTGTCTTCTTGACTTTTGACAAAGTTCAACTCCCATCAAAAATCAAAGCAGGCTATGAGATAATTTCCGTTCGCCCTTATGTCCCAAACCCTACGCGTTGCTATCGATGTCAGCGGTTTAATCACACCAGCCAGTCCTGTTCCAATCCGGCCAAATGTGTTACGTGTGGCAGGGATGCCCATGAGGGTGCTTGTCCACCTCCATCCCCTCGCTGCATCAACTGTATGGGTGACCACGCTGCTTCCTCTCGAGATTGCCCTGTTTTTAAGGACGAAAAGCTGATCCAGGAAATAAGAGTGAAGGAAAAGGTGTCGACCTTTGCTGCTCGAAAGTTACTCGCCAGTCGACAGCCCACCGTGCCTCAGAAAGGAAAATACAGCGCTGTCCTTGCTTCTTCTCGGCCAACAAAGGAGGCGGCCACGCAGACTTGCGACCTCACATTTAGTACCACGGTCGTCAGATCGGCCAGCGCAAAGATCGCCCGTTCAACCTCACCTCTTTCGCCTGCCCACTCTATGGCTCACCCTTCGTCGGGTTCTGCTAAATCTCGAGCCCAAAAGTCAGACGCCAAGTCTACAAAAAAAGAGCATTCTCGTGAAGAGTTTTTACGTACTGCAACTTCACAACCATCGGTTCCTCCTTCATCTAAACATACCTCCAAGAAGGCTACGAAGAAACACAGTTCCTCTCCTTCTCCGCCAAGGCGTGTCCCATCTACAGCACCACCTGGCGGAAATCGCCCTCGGCCATCTTCTGTGTCGCCGAGGCGCACTGTTGGTGGCCGGTCAACTGGCCGATCGTTGGTGGCAGGAGCTGCTCCTGACCAACCTATGGATCAGGATCTTCTGCCTTCGACTGAATGCCATTCCATGCTGTCGGTCGCAAGCTCTGAGCAGTCGTTGAGTTGACAGCACCCTTGGTGCCGTTCCTCCATTTTCTGTTCACCCTATGTCCATTATCCACTGGAATATCCGCGGCATTCGCGCCAATCGGGAGGAATTGTCGATCCTCTTACGATCCTACTCGCCGGTCATCTTCTGTCTTCAGGAAACAAAGCTGCGTCCCCATGACCGCTTTGTTCTCCCTCATTTTCAGTCCGTCCGATATGACCTCCCCTCAGTTGAAGGCACTCCAGCCCATGGAGGACTCATGATTCTGCTCCATGATACTCTCCATTATCACCCAATCCCCTTAAACACTTCCTTCCAAGCTGTCGCCGTCCGTCTTTCCCTTTCTGGATACACGTTCTCTCTTTGTACGGTATACATTCCATCGTCTACACCAATGGCACGAGCTGATCTCCTTCATCTTCTTGATCAGCTTCCACCCCCCTATTTGCTGGTTGGGGACTTCAATGCCCACCACCCGCTTTGGGGATCTCCACATCCTTGTCCACGTGGCTCACTATTGCTAGACGTCTTCCACCAAGCGGATCTAGTCTGCCTCAACACTGGGGTCCCTACATTTTTGTCTGCCTCCACGGCAAATTTATCCCATTTGGACCTTGCGGTCGGTACTGTTCCGCTAGCTCGGCGCTTCGAATGGTTCGCCCTTGATGATACACACTCGAGTGACCACTTTCCATGTGTTCTTCGACTGCAGCCTCAACTGCCATATATGCGCTCGCGACGCTGGAAGTTTGCCCAAGCCGATTGGACACTTTTTTCGTCTCTAGCGACATTCGATGACCGTCGCTTTCCCAGCGTCGACGATGAGGTCACACATTTTACCGACGTTATTATCACAGCTGCGGAACGTTCAATACCACGCACCTCCGAATTGCCCCGGCGCCCTCCAGTTCCTTGGTGGAACGAGGCCTGCCGTGACGCAATACGTGAGCGGCGACGTGCTCTTCGCATTTTCCGTCACCATCCAACTTTGGCCAACTGTATCCGATATAAGCAGCTCCGTGCGCGATGCCGTCGCGTCATCCGCGATAGCAAGAAGGCAAGCTGGAAATTCTTTACTAGCTCATTTAACAACTTCACTCCCTCCTCGGAAGTTTGGAGTCGGCTTCGACGGTTCTCAGGCGCGCCTAGTTTCTCCCCGGTCTCTGGGCTCACTGTCGCGCATGATACCTTAGTGGACCCCGTCGCAATTTCTAACTCATTGGGTCAGCACTTTGCTGAGATTTCGAGCTCTTCAAATTACCCGCCAGCGTTTCTCCCGAAGAAACGTGCAGCAGAAGTGCGGCATCTTGCTTTCTCCTCTCAAAATCGCGAAAGCTACAATACTGTTTTCTCCATGCGCGAACTCCAACATGCACTCTCTACTTCTCGCTCCTCCGCCCCAGGACCGGATGGTATCCATGTCCAAATGTTGCTGCATTTATCAACCCATAGCCTGCGTTACCTCCTTCGCCTTTATAATCGAATTTGGACCGACAGTACCTTTCCCAGGCGATGGCGGGAAGCTATTGTCGTTCCCGTTCCGAAACCTGGAAAGGACAAACATCTCCCCTCTAGCTATCGCCCCATTTCTCTCACGAGTAGTGTCTGTAAGGTTTTGGAGCGTATGGTGAATTACCGTTTAGCTTGGTGGCTGGAGTCCCGCAGTCTTTTAACACCAGCCCAATGCGGATTCCGAAAGCATCGTTCTGCTGTTGACCATCTTGTTGCTCTCTCCACTTATATCATGAACAATTTTCTCCGGAAACGCCAAACGGTAGCAATATTTTTTGATCTGGAGAGAGCGTACGATACCTGTTGGAGGACAGGCATCCTCCGCACACTGTTCTCTTGGGGCTTTCGAGGCCGGCTGCCCCTTTTTCTTCGCGAATTTATGGCAGAGCGCACATTTAGGGTGCGGGTGAACACTACTCTCTCCCGTACTTTCTCCCAAGAAAACGGGGTACCCCAGGGCTCCGTGCTGAGTGTTGTACTGTTTGCCATTGCCATTAATCCAATTATGGATTGTCTCCTTCCTGATGTCTCGGGCTCCCTCTTTGTGGACGATTTTGCGATCTACTACAGTTCTCAAAGGACCAGCCTTCTTGAAAGACGTCTTCAAGGATGTCTCGATCGCCTCTACTCGTGGAGCATCGAAACCGGCTTCCGTTTCTCACCCAGTAAGACCGTTTGTGTTAATTTTTGGCGACGTAAGGAGTTTCTTCCGCCCTCCTTACATCTAGGTCCTGTCAACCTTCCGTTTTCCGACGTCGCTAAATTCTTGGGTCTTATGTTTGACAGAAAACTGTGCTGGTCCTCCCACGTTTCCTATCTTTCGGCTCGCTGTCTGCGTTCCCTTAACACCCTCCGTGTCCTGAATGGTACCTCTTGGGGAGCGGACCGGGTGGTCCTTCTCCGCCTCTATCGCGCCTTAGTGCGCTCGAAATTGGATTATGGAAGCATAGTCTACTCCTCTGCTCGGCCGTCTATTCTTCGGCGTCTCGACTCTATCCACCACCGTGGATTACGTTTAGTGTCTGGAGCTTTTTACACCAGCCCTGTGGAAAGCCTTTATGCTGAGACTGCTGAACCTCCGCTGTCCAATCGGCGGGCAGTCCTTCTGAGTCGTTATGCTAGCCATCTGTCTTCCATGCCTGCTAATCCAGCCCATAACCTTTTTTTCGACGCCTCCTTTGATGTCGGGTATGCAGGCCGCTCCTCCTCCCTACTACCCCCGGGAGTCCGCTTCCGTCAACTGCTCCATTCTCTTTCCTTCCGCTTTCCTAAAACCTTCTTGACAACTTGGGGTACAGCACCGCCTTGGCTCCGTCCCCGGATCGACTTGCTCAGAGACCTATGTCAATTTCCCAAAGATGGTACCCCTACACTTGTTTACCGTCGGGCATTTGCTGCTCTATGTGCACAAATGACGGAAGCCACATTTATTTACACCGATGGCTCGAAAACATCGTTAGGTGTAGGGAGTGCCTATATTGTTGGCGACACCCCAAATCACTTTCGGCTTCCCGACCAGTGTTCGGTTTATACTGCAGAGCTTTACGCTGTTCTCCAGGCTGTCCACTACATCCGCCGCCATCAGCGGATACAGTACGTAATCTGCTCAGATTCTCTCAGCTCTCTCCTAAGTCTCCAAGCTCTTTACCCTGTGCACCCTCTGGTCCACCGGATTCAGGACTGTCTGCGCTTGCTACACCTGGGGGGCGTGTCAGTGGCGTTCCTTTGGCTCCCGGGACACGCTGGTATCTGTGGAAATGAGGCGGCCGATATAGCGGCCAAGGCTGCAGTCTCTCTTCCTCGGCCAGCTCTTCAGTCTCTTCCGTTTACCGACCTACGGAGCGGTTTATGTCGCCAAGTTACTCATTTATGGCATGCGCATTGGTCAACACTTCCCCACAATAAATTGCGGGAAGTGAAAGCCGTTCCTTGCGCTTGGACCTCTTCCTCCCGAACGCGTCGTCGGGAGGAGGTAATTTTAGCTCGACTCCGGATAGGGCACTGTCTTTTTAGTCATCGACATCTTTTAAGCGGTGATCCTCCCCCACTCTGTCCCCACTGCTCTCAGCTGTGGACGGTCAGACACCTTTTAATTGAATGCCCCTATTTTAATCCGTTACGCTCCCGTCTACAGCTATCGCCTGATCTATCGTCGATTTTAGCAGATGACACGCGCTCAGCTGACCGCGTTCTACAGTTTATTAGTGACAGTGAAATGACGTCAGTCATTTGAAGCTTTTTTTTTGTGGACAACCAACCCCTTTCTATAGTGGACTTTTAAGCATTCCTTCTGCCTTTAGTTTCTCCAATTTTCTGACTATGTTTCCATTGCTGCTGATTTTAAATTTCGTTTTTTTCCTGTTTTCTACGTCACGGGCTGGGCGCTAATGACCATAGAAGTTTTGCGCCCTAAAACCACAAACAAAAAAAAAAAAAAAAAAAAAAGTTGGAGTTGCCAGCAAACATTGAAAAGTCTTACTTGGAAGCCATATCGTGTGATGGTTGTGCAGTAATAGGGGAGGATGACAGTCAGAAGCCAGTAGATTACTACACATGGCTTTTGAATAACATAAATGAGGTTTGTTAGACTCTTTCCATTAGGTCGTGAGTGATGAAACACAGTTTCATCTTTCCGGCCATGTGAATTCACAGAACATGAGGTACTGGGCAACAGAGAATCCTAACCTAGTGTGTCAGCAACCACTCTGTGATGAAAAAAATCAGCATTTGGTGCATTGTGACAGGAATGTGAATCACTGAACAATATTGTTTGCTATTATCCTTAACACAGTTGCTTATATGAAAATTTTGACACATTTTGTGGTCAACTCATTGAATATGAAAGACAATACTGTTGCTCCCAGCAAGATGGGGCAATGTGCCACATGTTGTGTATCAGTGAAATGGGTCTACGATGTTTTCACTGAGGCACAAATTGTCAGCAAACATTTACTGTGGCCACTGTGTTTGCCTGATCTAAAATTGTGCGAATTTTTCAGATGGAGACACATGAAGAGCAAGGTCTAAGAGACAGATCCACATACAATACTGAAACTGAAAGACATCAGCATTGAAGTTGTCACCATCAACATTCAAATCTTACTCTGGGTATAGCTGAGTGGCTTACACATGAACAGCTGTGTATTGATGTTGCAGGGGGCCACTTTCAACATCTTCTGTAAATGCATTTTTCATTGTAAATGTGTAGTAACTCCATTTCATGTCTCATTTCTATAATTTCACTACATCTGCTTTATGCTTACCCAAGCCACTTTTACCTGTACCATGACAGTATCAATGAGGAAAAATCCTTTTCTTTGTATATATTACTATCTGTTCTGTAGGTCTGGCTATAGATGTATTTATAAATTTTGTTTGCTTATTTCTGAATTCTTCTACACAACAGAAATATTGCCTCTACATTCATACTCTGACTTTTGAACTTTTTCAGTGCTCAGATTATGTGACCAGGTACTGCAGCAGTTTTGTTGTAAGAAAGAGGAAGCAGGGCTGAGAGTGAGAAGGAGGTATTTACAGATAAGGGCAGAGAGAGGTACGGCCCGGCCATATGAATCATTCTCCATCCTCGGTGGACACCTCAGAAACTGTCTACAACAGACTGCTCTGGCAGCAATATTGCCAAGCCATAATGCAATATTGCCATGTATTGCACTAGTTTTGATGACAACACTATTGTGACCACAAGTTGCCATAAAATATGGCCCATGTAAATGCACATCCATTGTTTACAATAACCAGACTCGATTCATTCAGTTCTCATCCTGAATGAGAGACACAACCGAATTTCTCAGCAACATTTTGTCTGGTGGGGTTATTATTTCTGTTTTTACTTTCCCCCCAGAGCGCTTAAAACATGCCATTGTTAAGCCTCTAAATTAGAACAAGGTCTCGACAGAGGTCACCAAGTATCACTCCTTGGACACTTGGAAAGGTAATTTACCCAAGGGTTGTCACTCGCCGTATAGGTATAGGATACTTAGTTTAGATTTCAGAAGGGGCACCTTGCTGATGCAGCTAACTGTATTTTCACTGAGCATGTTGTTGTTGTTGTTGTTGTTGTTGTTGTTGTTGTGTGGTCTTCAGTCCTGATACTGGTTTGATGCAGCTCTCTATGCTACTCTATTCTGTGCAAGCTTCGCCATCTCCCAGTACCTACTGCAGCCTACATCCTTATGAATCTGCTTAGTGTATTCATCTCTTGATCTCCCTCTACAATTTTTACCCTCGGCGTTGCCCTCCAATACTAAATTGGTGATCCCTCGATGTCTCAGAACGTGGCCTACCTACCGATCCCTTCTTTTAGTCAAGATGTGCCACAACCTCCTCTTCTCCTCAATTCAATTCAATACCTCCTCATTACTTACGTGATCTACCCATCAAATCTTCAGCATTCTTGTCTAGCACCACATTTCGAAAGCTTCTGTTCTCTTCTTGTCTAAGCTATTTATCGTCCATGTTTCACTTCCATACATGGCTACACTACATACAAATACTTTCAGAAACGCCTTCCTGACATTTAAATCTATACTCGATGTTCACAAATTTTTCTTCTTCAGAAACGCTTTCCTTGCCATTGGCAGTCTACATTTTATATCCTCTCTACTTCGACCATCATCAGTTATTTTGCTCCCCAAATGGCAAAACTCCTTTACTACTTTGTCTCATTTCCTAACCTAATTCCCTCAGCATCACCCGACTTGGACTACATTCCATTATCCTCATTTTGCTTTTGTTGATGTTCACCTTGTATCCTCCTTTCAAG
The DNA here is from genome assembly GCF_023864345.2 of Schistocerca serialis cubense. Classification (NCBI taxonomy): domain Eukaryota; kingdom Metazoa; phylum Arthropoda; class Insecta; order Orthoptera; family Acrididae; genus Schistocerca; species Schistocerca serialis. The sequence goes on along the minus strand of NC_064648.1, from coordinate 157,657,797 downwards.
ACACTGTCAATTCTGTTCAAATGCTCTTCAAAGTCCTTTGCTGTCTCTGACAGAATTACAATGCCATTGGCAAACCTAAAAGTTTTTATTTCTTCTCCATGGATTTTAATACCTACTCCGAACTTTTCTTCTGTTTCCTTTATTGCTTGCTCAATATACAGATTGAATAACATTGGGGATGGGCTACAACCCTGTCTCACTCCCTTCGCAACCACTGCTTCCCAACCACTGCTTCCCTTTCATACCACTCGACTCTTATAACTGCCATCTGGTTTCTGTACAAATTGTAAATAGCCTTTCGCTCTCTGTGTTTTACCCCTGCCACCTTCAGAATTTGAAAGAGAGTATTCCAATCAACATTGTCAAAAGCATTTCTCCAAGTCTACAAACGCTAGAAATGTAGGTTTGCCTTTTCTTAATCTTTCTTCTAAGATAAGTCGTAAGGTCAGTATTGCCTCACGTGTTCCAGTATTTCTACGGAATCCAAACTGATCTTCCCCGAGATCGGCTTCTATCAGTTTTTCCATTCGTCTGCAAAGAATTCGCGTTAGTATTTTGCAGCTGTGACTTATTAAACTGATAGTTCGGTAATTTTCAAGTCTTGTCAACACCTGCTTTCTTTGGGATTGGGATTGGGATTATTATATTATTCTTGAAGTCTGAGGATATTTCGCCTGTCTCATACATCTTGCTCACCAGATGGTAGAGTTTTGTCAGGACTGGCTCTCCCAAGGCTGTCAGTAGTCCTAATGGAATGTTGTTTACTCCGGGGGCCTTGTTTCGACTCGGGTCTTTCAGTATTCTGTCAAACTCTTCACACAATATCATATCTCCCATTTCATCTACATCTACATCCTCTTCCATTTCCATAATGTTGTCCTCAAGTACATCGCCCTTGTATAGACCCTCTATACACTCCTTCCATCTTTCTGCTTTCCCTTCTTTGCTTAGAACTGGGTTTCCATCTGAGCTCTTGATATTCATACAAGTGGTTCTCTTTTCTCCAAAGCTGTCTTTAATTTTCCTGTAGGCTGTATCTTACCCCTAGTGAGATAAGCCTCTACATCCTTACATTTGTCCTCTAGCCATGCCTGCTTAGCCATTTTGCACTTCCTGTCGATCTCATTTTTGAGACGTTTGTATTGCTTTTGGCCTGCTACATGTACTGCATTTTTATATTTTCTCCTTTCATCTATTAAATTCAATATTTCTTCTGTTATCCAAGTGTTTCTACTAGCCCTCGTCTTTTTACCTATTTAATCCTCTGCTGCCTTCACTATCTCATCCCTCAAAGCTACCCATTCTTCTTCTACTGTATTTCTTTCCCCCATTCCTGTCAGTTGTTCCCGTATGCTCTACCTGAAACACTCTATAGCCTCTGGTTCTTTGTTTATCCAGGTCCCATATCTTTAAATTCCCACCTTTTTGCAGTTTCTTCAGTTTTAATCTACAGTTCATAACCAATAGATTGTGGTCAGACTCCTCATCTGCCCCTGGAAATGTCTTACAATTTAAAACCTGGTTCCTGAATCTATCTGATACCTTTTAGTATCTCCAGGGTTCTTCCGTGTATACAGCCTTCTTTCATGATTCTTGAACCAATTGTTAGCTATGATTAAGTTATACTCTGCGCAAAATTCTACCAGGCAGCTTCCTCTTTCATTTCTTAGCCCCAATCCATATTCACCTACTATATTTCCTTCTCTCCCTTTTCCTGCTCTTGAAATCCAGTCACCCATGACTATTAAATTTTCTTCTCCCTTCACTACCTGAATAATTTCTTTTCTCATCGTACATTTCACCAATTTCTGCGTCATCTGCAGAGCTAGTTAGCATATAAACTTGTACTACTGTAGTAGACGTGGGCTTTGTGTCTATCTTGGCCTCAATAATGCGTTCACTATGCTGTTTGTAGTAGCTTACCCGCACTACTATATTTTTTTATTAATTATTAAACCTACTCCTGCATTACCCCTATTTGATTTTGTATTTATAACCCTGTATTCATCTGACCAAAAGTCTTGTTCCTCCTGCCACCGAACTTCACTAATTCCCACTATATCTAACTTTAACCTATCCATTTCCCTTTTTAAATTTTCTAACCTACCTGCCCGATTAAGGGATCTGACATTCCACGCTCCGATCCGTAGAATGCCAGTTTTCTTTCTCCTGGTAACATCGTCCTCTTGAGTAGTCCCCGCCCGGAGATCTGAATGGGGACTATTTTACCTCCGGAATATTTTATCCAAGAGGACGCCATCATTTAATCATACAGTAAGGCTGCATGCCCTCGGGAAAAATTACGGCTGTAGTTTCCCCCCTTGCTTTCAGCCGTTCGCAGTACTAGAACAGCAAGGCCATTTGGTACAAGGCCAGATCAGTCAATCATCCAGACTGTTGCCCCTGTAACTACTGAAAAGGCTGCTGCCCCTCTTCAGGAACCACACGTTTGTCTGGCATCTCAACAGATACCCGTCCGTTGTGGTTGCACCTGCGGTATGGCTATCTGTATCGTTGAGGCACGCAAGCCTCCCCACCAATGGCAAAGTCCATGGTTCATGGAGCATATAATATTATTTATAAATTATCACCAGTTGATATCTTCTATGACTTACCAGAGGAATTTGATTGTGTTAGTCTTAGCATTCTATTAGAGAAATTAATTTTTATGGCATACATGGTTCAGCATGTCTGGTTTAGTTCAATTTAAGTAACAAGATGCAGATGCATTTGGTTCTCAAGTAATACATATCGGAATACCACTTTAACTGCATGGGCATTCAACAGCATTCATTCGTCGGTTTAGAGAAATGGCATTTGAGGCTGACTGCCGAACGATTCTACTGCCACGGGCACACATTGCGCATAAGGACCACGAAGAAAATATACGAGAAATTAGGGCTCGTACGGAATTCTTTTTCCCTCACTTGGTTTGCGGTGGAACAGTAAAGGAAATGACTAGTAGTATAAGGTACCATCCACCACACACTGTACGGTAGCTTATGGAGTGTAAGTGTAGATGTAGATTGGTTTTCTTACTGTATTTAACACTCTGCAATTTTATTTGACACAGGAGATAGAATTAGTTATTTTTGTTGTTGATGCAAACATTAGTTTAAAGCTGAGCAAAACGCATCAACATGGAAAATTGTAAATGATGTACCTGTAAACATTACAAACTGAATTTACACAAAGGAACTAGCAACATGGAAAATTGTAAATGATGTACCTGTAAACATTACAAACTGAATTTACACAAAGGAACTAGCTTTAAACCTAGGAAAATGCAGAACATCCAGTTTTGTGCTTTCAAGAATACACCTCCATTTACAAATGTAGCACACCAATAAAAAAACAAATAAACAGGATAGAAAGTTCTGTGTTCCACATTGTGACAAAAACTTGAAGTGGAAAAAGTGTATAGTGATCTGATAAAATATTTAGGATTGTCTAGGTGTGCAATAAAAATAATTGTTGGTTTTGAGAACATAAATAATGCATATATGCAGACTGAAGTGGCGAATAAAAATTTATACATAGGCCGGGAACATGGATCTCGTGCTCACTAGGCAGATGTGCTAACCAGTACACCATCCTGGCACAGTGGCTTTGTACAACTGCACGAACTACCATAGCACGCCTCCCTCTTCAATCGAAACCCCCATTCACCAGTTGGGTTGAGGCGTGAATGAGAATTTGGATTGAGGTGGTACGTGTGATAAAGTAGTCCTGGTGGTTGTGCAAACCTGCTGTGACGTGGTTAGCACACCTGCCTAGTGAATAGGAGACCTGGGTTTGAATGCTGGCCTTGGTACAGATTTTCATTCATCACTTGAATCTGTATATAAGTGTCATAGGTGTTTGAGACTTGGAAATGTTTTTGGAATCATAGTTTCACTTGACATAAATAAGTTAATATTTCTCTATAGTTTCATTCGATTTTGCCCTACGGGATACTATAATGATGGAACTCCTTATTTAGGCAAAAATAGTTATCATAAAATGTAAACTTAACCAGAAATGTCACAGTTAATAAAATACTCCAGGATATTACATCGTGGTCGAATAATTTCACATTGAAATCCAATGTTACATCCCTACCTAGGGAAGAGCATTTTCAAGGAGTATCTTTGCTGCTTTGCATGTCCAATTTACACCCTGGCTCGCTACTGACTGGAGCAAAGTTATTTATGCATGCTCCTGTGCAGTGGCATGATGTCACTTGCTTTGGAGACCCAAGTGCTATTGACCATTGTCAGTTGCTGTCATTGGCTGTTAATGTCACCCCATGTTGGAAGACTAGTACACACTTTCTTCAACACCAGAATCTGTGTCATTCAGTTTCACGTCCCCATTTGTACTGAAATTTCTGTGTTCAAAATCTCTGTGGCCTCATAACTTTTCATGGTACTGACTTGTGCTTGCCAATACTTGAGTCCTATCAAAATGAATGTGGTGCCATCCTGGCTGCAAAGCGTGTTCAGCAACACCTGATATGTCAGTCTCCCCTCTTCTACAGTTGCCTTTGTGTTCTTCTAGTAGTTCTTTTTGTGGTACCCATGTACATGTCCCCACAGCTACACAGAATCAGTTAAATTCGTGCATTTTCCAGCAGCTTACGAGCAACCTTGGTCAATTTTAGGTGCTGTATCTTCCAGACGAGTTTCTAGATTACAATGATGTTCCGTTAGGTCAAGATTTTTTCCTGTGTGGTCCGTAACACCCTTAATGAAAGGGAGGAAAACTTTCAATGTTGCAAGCACTTGTACATAGCTATAATTCTTGTGCAATGATATTAATGCTCTTTTTACCAAAGTGAATGAAAAACTATTCTTGAGCAATGCATTGGACAGTGGTTTAATTCTGCAACAAGCAGTACTTATTGCAAAACAGAAGTAATTAGAAGTGTGTGCGTGTGCAGCCCTGTAGGTCTTGAAGGTGTTCATCTGAAAACCTGGGGATGTCACCCATATAATCACACCACATTTATCACTGTTGTAATTGTCAACAATCCACTGTAGTTTGAGTAGTAGAGGTATTCATAAATACTATATCAGAAGAGAAAATTAGCTTATTACAATAAGTGTTTCCAGTCAGTATGAATTGTTCTAAAACTATATTTTCCACTTGGAGCTCAAACTTTTTATTCTGCTATTGCAATTTCTTGAAGTCATACATAAGTATTCTATTTCACACATGTGTAAAAGTTACAAGTAATGGTAACCTTTTAGGATTGTGTCCCACTTTGTATCACTAGTATCACTTACACAGGCAACATATATACAGGGTGGTCCATTGATAGTGACCAGGCCAAATATCTCACGAAATAAGCATCAAGTGAAAAAACTACAAAGAACGAAACTAGTCTAGCTTGAAGGGGGAAACCAGATGGCACTATGGTTGGCCTGCTAGATGGTGCTGCCATAGGTCAAACGGATATCAACTGCGTTTTTTTTTTTTCAATAGGAACCCCATTTTTTATTACATATTCGTGTAGTACATAAAGAAATATGAATGTTTTAGTTGGACCACTTTTTTCGCTTTGTGATAGATGGCGCTGTAATAGTCACAAATGTATAAGTATGTGGTATCACGTAACAGTCCGCCAGTGTGGACGGTATTTGCTTCGTGATACATTACCTGTGTTAAAATGGACAGTTCACCAATTGCGGAAAAGGTTGATATCGTGTAGATGTATGGCTATTGTAGTCAAAATGCCCAACGGGCGTGTGCTATGTATGCTGCTCGTTATCCTGGATGACATCATCCAAGTGTTCAGACCGTTCGCCAGATAGTTACGTTATTTAAGGAAACAGGAAGTGTTCAGCCACATGTGAAACTTCAGCCACGACCTGCAACAAATGATGATGCCCTAGTAGGTGATTCAGCTGCTGTCGCGGCTAATCCGCACATCAGTAGCAGACAAATTGCACGAGAATTGGGAATCTCAAAAACGTCTGTGTTGAGAATGCTACATCAACATTGATTGCACCCATACCATATTTCTATGCACCAGGAATTGCATGGTGAAGACTTTGAACGTTCTGTACAGTTGTGCCACTGGGCACAAGAGAAATTACGGGACGGTGACAGGTTTTTTTGCACGTGTTCTATTTAGCGACAAAGCATCATTCACCAACAGCGGTAACGTAAACCGGCATAATATGCACTGTTGGGCAATGGAAAAACCACGATAGCTGTGACAAGTGGAACATGAGCAACCTTGGCGGGTTAATGTATGGTGCGGCATTATAGGAGGAAGGATAATTGGCCCCCATTTTATCGATGGCAATCTAAATGGTGCAATGTATGCTGATTTCCTATGTAGTGTTCTACCGATGTTACTACAAAGATGTTTCAGTGCATGACAGAATAGCGATGTACTTCCAACACGATGGATGTCCGGCACATAGCTCACGTGCAGTTGAAATGGTATTGAATAGCATATTTCATTACAGCTGGATTGGTTGTCGAAGCACCATACCATGGCCCGCACATTCACCAGATCAGACTTCCCCAGTTTCCTTTCTATGGGGAAAGTTGAAGGATCCACCGACAATGCCTGACAACGTGCATCAGTGCATTGTCAATGTATGTGTGAACATTACGGAAGGCAAACTACTCGCTGTTAGAGGAATGTCGTTACACGTATTGCCAGATGCATTGAGGTTTACGGACATAATTTTGCATTAATGTTGTATTTACAGGTAATCACACTGTAACAGCATGCGTTCTCAGAAATGATTAGTTCACAAAGGTACATTTATCACATTGGAACAACCGAAATAAAATGCTCAAACGTACCTATGTTCTGTATTTTAATTTAAAAAACCTACCTGTTACCAACTGTTCGAGTAAAATTGTGAGCCATATGTTTGTGACTATTACAGTGAAAAAGTGGTCCAACTAAAACATTCATATTTCTTTACATACTACAAGAATATGTAATAAAAAATGGGGGTTCCTATTTAAAAAAAAAAAAAAAACAGTTGATATCTGTTTGACCTACAGCAGCACCATCTGGTTTCCCCCCTTCAAGTTACGAAAGTTTCGTTCTTTGTAGTTTTTTCGTTTGACGCTTATTTCGTGAGAGATTTGGCCTGGTCACAATCAATGGACCACACTGTGTATGTAATGTAATGTATGTATGTATGTATCTGTCTGTCTACATACCACTACATACATGCACTCATATTACAAATTCAGGTCCCCACTGTGGGTAGTGTGTGGTGTTTGGGCTAATCTCTGGAACTACTGCAAGAATTTTGACATCCTATTTACTAATAGATAGATTCATGAGGAATGTTTGTGTGTATATTCTATAATTATAATAATGATGAGAGTAATTTAAAGGGGCGCTCCATATTGATTTTCAATTTTATTCCCCATAATTCACGGTATGTCATTTGACTTACCATTATAGTTGAAAGTATGTAGTTATTGGCCTACCTGTAGGTGGCAAGACAGTCACTAGAAGCATAATCCCTGCACAGTCAGCCCATTATCCCAACTGCTGTCATTACGTGAGTGGACAGTTTGCTGTGCAGTGTGTGTGCACCGTCATAACTGCTTTTACGACACAATGATCATCCTCAGAAAAGTCAAGAAACCATGGCTGCCTTCAGTGAAACGGGAATCCGGGTACTGCCACATCCACCATATTCTCCTGATTCAGCCCCATTAACTCTGGTACACCCTCCTAGAACCACTTTCCTGGAGTCTGTTGCACCCAATACAGGACACCCACTCGCACTCCGAGGAACTTAAGGAAGTGATGTCCGCGCAGAGGTTTATTCGTAGCTCCAAGCAGGTTGCAATCAGAAATGACCAAGTTTATTGTAGGTGTTACTTTTAGTTTGATGTCTGACATACCCTCCTACAGTAGGTGAGTAAAATATTGAAAAATGCTTTATTACATATTAGTCTAGTGCATAATTTCATGACAGGAGGGATATGTAGAAGTTCAAAATACTTCTGTTGCTTATTTTTGCTGATTGTGATGTTCTTAGATTCGCAGTTAGGGTTACGGCTGTATTTTCCAACTAAGTGATGGAACATCGTCTCCCGTATCGTGCAAATTTTTGTTGTCAAGCTGTCAAAATTGCACATGATCTCATTGAAATTGGGAACGTATTGGCTACAAAACCAGTTTTTCAAGTGGCTTAGTCCTGGCCCTTACTATAGGAAATTGCGATTAGAAGCTTCTTAAACATTCTCATGATTATGTTTACAGAAGTATTTTGAAAAATAAATATTAACAAAATTTTTAGTGCCAGCAAAAGTGTCTTAGCAACAAACAGTTGAAATAATTTATTGCATTGCTTATTACTTTGTGAATTTTACATGAAAATGTTGACATAATAAAGAATTGTGAATAAAGAAATTAAGAATTTTTTGTTGCTTTCAGTTACAAACATTCCAGTGGCAAAGTATTAAGACGATAATGTCTTCAAAATCGTACCAAAGGTTTCAGTAGTTCTAAATATTTACAGTTTGAAAGCTTGTCAGTACATCTACATCTACATAGATACTCTCAAATCACATTTAAGTGCCTGGTAGAGGGCTCATCGACCACCTTCACTAGTCCCTATTATTCCAATCTCTTATCGTGCGCAGAAAGAACGAACACCTATATCTTTCCTTACAAGCTCTGATTTTCCTTATTTTATCATGGTGATCGTCCCTCCGTATGTAGGTCAGTGTCAACCAAATATTTCCACATTTGGAGGAGAAAGCTGGTGATACGAATTTTGTGAGAGAATCCCTCGGCAACTAAAATCGCCTTTGTTTTAATTATGTCCACCCCAAATCCTGTATCATTTCAGTAACACTCTCTCCCGTATTTTGCAATAATACAAAACGCGCTGCCCTTCTTTGAACTTTCCGATGTACTCCGTCAGTCCTATCTGGTAAGGATTCCACACTGGGCAGCAGTATTCTAAAAGATGAAAGACGAGTGTAGTGTAGGCAGTCTCCTTAGATCTTTTAAATTTCCCAAGTGTCCTGCCGATAAAACGCAGTCTTTGGTTAGCCTTCCCAACAACATTTTCTGTGTGTTCCTTCCAATTTAAGTTGTTCGTAATCGTAATTCCTAGGTATTTAGTTGAATTTACGGCCTTCAGATTTGACTGATTTATTGTGTAACTGAAGTTTAAGGGATTCCTTTTGATACTCGTGTGGATGACCTCACACTTTCGGTTATTTAGGATCAATTGCCAATTTTTTCACCATTCGTATATCTTTTCTATGTCATTTTGCAATTTGTTTTGATCATCTGATGCCTGTTCTAGTCGATAAATGACAGTGTCATCTACAAACAACCTAAGACAGCTGCTCAGGCTATTTCCAAAGCATTTATATAGATAAGGAACATTTCGGGGAATGCCAGAAATCACTTGTGTTTTACGTGACAACTTTCCGTCATTACTACGAGCTGTGACCTGTCTGAGAGGAAATCACGAGACCAGCCACATAAGAGACGATACTCCATACACACACAATTTTGTTAGAAGCTGCTTGTGTGGTATAGTGTCAAAAGCCTTTCAGTTTCCTTTGTATTCATTTTTCAAATGTTCCTATAATGTAACTGTGTGTTTCACTTGAAATTTGTGTTGCATAAGAATTTCTGTTCCCCTGGCTTTGAAATTGGCTCAGCTTAAGTATGTGTGCACAAAGTTTCAATATGTATAATTTCGTAATTGTACATGTTAAGTGAGTTGATAGACTTCACCTTTTGCAGGCCATTATTACTAAAAACAATTAACAATCAGTGATTAATATGTGTGACAGAAAAAAGTAATCACAAATGTAGCTCAACATAATGAATGTTATTTTCAGGGATTCTTCTTCAGCTGCAACTTAAAATGTGTTTGTGTACATAAAAAGAACTCAATCTGTTGCGAAGAAGTAACAAATTAAAAGGAAGCATGTGCACTTCGAGTCTCTCTCTCTCTCTCTCTCTCTCTCTCTCTCTCTCTCTCTCTCTCTCTCTCTCACACACACACACACACACACACACACACACACACACACACACACACACACACCCCCTGCCACAACATCCCACCCCACTCTACTCCAGTCTTACTCTCTACAGATCCCATGGTCCCTCAGTCAACAATACAGCAAGTTAGTTTCACACTGTGCATTGTGCAACAGAAAAGACTGTGTGTAGTGAAATTTATGAATGTGATGTACTATCAGTTGGAAGAATCTACTTTGTACATCTGATGTGTATGGAAGAACCAAAAAATACATGAAAAGAATAGGAAAATGAAAATAAGTGACAACTCACAATCATATATTTGTAGAAGCTCGCATAATTTTTGTATGCAGACTGAAGTGAAGAATGAAAATTTTTACCAAGACTGGGATCCGATCCTGCCAGATGCACTATCCACTATGTCATCCTGGCACGGTTTCTGTGCGCAGCTGTGCAGACTGCCCTATTGTGCCTCTCTCCTGAAAGTAAATTATCCTTTGTGGGCTTTAGGTAGGATTACTAGTTTCGTTTGATGCTGAGGTGCTATTCCAGTACTGTTCTGGCTTCTGCACCACTTTTTAGCAGCAGACACAGTGGCTGCACTGAAGACTGAGACGGTGTGGGGTTTTACAGTTGTTTATTGAACTTTCTTTACAATTTCTCCCTCGTTGTCGCTGCCCAGCCCTGCGGATCCCTCCGCCTGGCTGCTGACGTGTAGAATTCTCTGACAATGCGCACGACGCGCGCCGCTGATCGCACTCGCGAGCCTCAGGCCACCACTGCTCCGCTGAAGCCAGGATGCCCTGTGGTTGAGATGAACTCGGCGCCGCTCGGCACCCCCAGTACGGGCACGTCCACAGATCCGCGTCGCCCTGAGGTCAGCTGCCAATCCCTGCTGCACAGGTGGCTGGGAAGCTGTCAGTGGTGAAGTCCGTGAGGTCCCGTCGTGGACGGACCACGTGCTGTGGGGCCAGGTTGGCGTGAAGTCTGGGCGTCAGTCCCCGGCGGTGCCTGTGACAGAGACCACGCTGCGGCCAGTCCTGCTGGAAGTTCTCGCCGTAGTCAGCTGTGGTGCCGACAGAACCCGGGCCGACCTCCAGAGCTGAAGTTGACATCTGGCGGCGAACGGATGACTCCTATGAACTGGAACACACTTACGGAATCGTCACCTACGGAGATTGAACATTCGGACACAGACCACGTCCGTCCTCAGATGGGAACTGCTTCCTAATGGCTTCTGTCTGTTGCTGCCTGTGCTCCACTATTTATATCCGGCAGGAGGATGTTTTTTACCCTCGGTGGTAACTTTTTGTTATTACTCCCACAGTATATTGCAGTGTAACTTAGTGTGCTGGCCTCACTTCCCCTTACTCAACACTCTCCTGGCTTCGCTCGATCTGTGTGCGTCCTTGTGTCAGCTTGTTGGTAGACTGCTGCTGTCAGCAAGGCTATCAGTGCCTGCCTACTGCGCAACGCGTCGGTCACCGGCATGCCTCTGTTTTGCCATTCTCCACTGCACGAAGCAACGCTTACTACATGTGGCCGCAACACTGCCTCCTCCTAAAAATTAAATTCGTCCCCGAATTTACCCTATACGTTAACTATAGTTCTATCCTATATTCTACTTCTTCCCTAAATACATCCAGGTTGTCCTGACTCAGGCCCTACTGGTAATCTATTCTACAGGAATCTCGTGGAGCGGTCTTGCATTAACATGCTGAATCCTCCATTTTAATAAGACATATACCACATCGATAAATACAATCGACACGGTAATAGTACTGGTTGAAATACCAATGGTCACTACCAGGTGTACCAGTATGAAATGAGCGTGTTGTTTTTTTTTAGTGAAAATGAAACACTAATTTTGAATTGAAAAGTAAAAACATTTTATTCAAAGTACTGACCATTGCTTTTTATACATTTTGACCACTTTTCTGGCAATTTGTGGACACCACGCCAATAGAAATGTTGGTCTTTTGAAGCAAACCAATCGGACACCCAATTTTCGACTTCTTCGTAGGAATTGAAGTGTTCCTCAGCCAATGCGTGTCCCATTGATGAAAACTAATATTAGGCCGAAGGGGCCAAATATGGTTAATACGGCGGGTGGGGTAGCAGCTCCCAGCCGAATGTTTTGATTGTATCCTGAACCAGTTTTGCTTTGTGTGCAGGTGCATTGTCTTGTAAAAAAATTACTTTTCCATGTCCTCTGGCCCACTCTGGTTTTGTTTCCGATCAATGCTTAGTTCAAATTCCTCATTTGTTGTCTGTAGCAATTAATATTCACAGTTACCAGGTTTTAGAAACTCGTGACACACCACACCTTTCTGATCCCACCAAATACAGAGCATTGTCTTCTTGCCGAATCGATCTGGTTTTGCAGTCGATGTTCATGGTTGTCCTGGATTAACTCATGATTTTTCCCGTATAGGATTCTTAAAATAAATCCATTTTTCATTCCCAGTAACAATTCGATTCAAATTGATTTTCTTTCATGTCTTTGAAGCAAAATTTGACAAATGGTTTTTCGGTTTTCCATCAGTCTTTCATTCAATACATGTGGCACCCATTTTCCACACTTTTGGATCTTCCCATAGCTGACAAAAGGTCGGAAGTTGTTTGTTGTGCAACATTTAGCATTGCTGCCATTTGCTTCTGACTCAAAGTATCATCTTCATCCAATATTGCTTGCAATTCGACGTCTTCGAACTTTTTTGGTGGTCTTCCACGTTCTTCATTTCTTACATCAAAATCATTATTTCTGAACCGTTGAAACCATCTTTTGCGTGTTGCTTCTGATGGAGTATGATCACCACATGCCTCGACAAGCATTCGATGTGACTCTGCAGCAATTTTTTTCAAATGAAAACAAAAAATTAATGCTTTCCGCAAATCATCACTTTCTGGTACAAAATTCGACATTAACACGATGAAAACATATGATGTTGTTTGTTCCATGACTTGATGTATACTAAATATCCTTGACAGATATCATACAAACCAAACAAAAAAATAGGCTCGTTCACAACAAATGTTCCCTATTGACACATTTGTATCTTAATGCTCATTTCTACATTTCCGCCTGGTATCGTACTCTTGCACATACCTTAATAATTGCTGCATTGAAATTTGACCTTTCTTGGAATCTACTAGTTTATCTGTCGTTTGCAATAGAGTAGCATCCCAGGTGTTGTTAATATACGTCAAATTTTCTCCTGGAGCGATGCTGAATGACTCATCTGGCCAGTACGTCAGATGAGTATCTGTAACCTTGGTGACACCTGCGACTGTCGCTGGTAAGCTGAAATGATCCCCTACTATTTCACAATTTGTCCCGTTGATGAGAAAACCACTGTCCTGTAATTCCATCTCCGTGGTTGCTGTCCAATTCCCATTGTCATAACACTTGGCTGATATCTTCTCCGTAGCGAGTACTGAATACAACCAATGCCTCCTAACGTGTTGAAAATGTGGCGTAGGCTTCACTATTATTCTCAGACACTCAGAAGCTCTTGCTTCTGCCCTAAATAACTGGATCTCTCATGACCTCTTGCCCGTGATAACAACCCGTGATGGACAAATGGAAACTGACTCCGTTACACATCTACTCAACTCTAAGCTCGACATAGTAGCATGAGTATCACTCCCCTTAGAAATGAATAAAACCTCCTGTGTCCTGAACTGTACGCCCTTCCCCATGCGCTCCCATCTGACCAGATAAGGATGCACTGTGTAACAGTGATACTGTCTCCTCACACTAGTTACTGGAAATCTAATCTCTATATACATCTTAACTAGATCCGTTGTTACCTTAATCCTAGACATATGCTAAAAAAGTGACATACTCACTTCAATTATCGGCACTACGTGCTCTGCCCCCTCTGGAAACTCTCCCTCTGCCTGCTTCAGACTCCGTCTGAATTTTTCTGGTAACATTCACACTCACCTGCTCGTGCAATGCGTGATGTACTGCCTCTTGCAACTAATCCATATTCACTCGTGCATCACCAATGCTGTTAAACAGTTCCCGCACCAATTTAGCCATTTCCAGCTTCCTTTCCACTATATCCAATCGCGTTTGTACCTGTTCCAGATCCGTATTCAATAATTCCTGTTTGTTTTATATATGCTTGTAACCCTGTAGCCATCCCACGCACCACACGTGTCACATTCAACGACTCTGTTCCTAATCCCCGTATCTCTGTTGTGTGTATATCCACTAACTTCCCTATGCTTTCCTCGCTGTCACAAACAGCTGTTAAAGAATTGTTCAAACCCTCAATATTGTCTCTATCCGCTGTTCCAAAAATTGTTTTCAGCAACTTCCCACCTGCATTCAACCGACCGCTCTTTACTCTTTCTTCTCACTGGAATCATGCTCGCGACTTGGCGCAGTTGTTCCCTTATTTCCTTACATGACCTATCCAAAGCCTCGTACTCTTCTTGCACGTCCCGTAATATTCTGTTCTTAGATGCAACCGTTTCCACACTGGATACCACCTCCTGTAGCTGCCACATCTCGTTCCTTACCTGCAGTATACTGAGTGCGAGCCGAAGCGTCGACTCGTGAAGACCACAGCTGGTTGTTGCCCGAACAACACCCCGCTTCGCAACGGCATATCCTGTACTTGGCCAGCTTGTCAGCTGCCAGAGGACTACGCCCCATACTATCCACTTGTACCCCATCCTGCGTCACGGCTTAACTCTACTAACGTGAACCGCTGTTATCTTGGTAGGCAATTGTAATTTTGCATTGACAGGTGATGTCATTTCCACTACCTGGTACGGTCCGTGGAACTTGTTTGTGAACTTCTTGGTTCTCCATTTTGGAACGTATGGATTAGCTAGTAGCACCCATTGGCCTACTCTGTACTGTGGCAACTTCCTCGTGGTACCTCCCAACCGTTCTTGTCATTCCAACGCTTTCATGTTAGCTCGTCTAACTCTCTGCCGTATTTCCCTAATGGTTTTCGCAAATTGCCTTACATGCTCGCCCTCCGCTCCCAGCCTTGGAGAAGCATGTCAAAAGGTGATAGCATCTTCCGTCCATACACCACTTCCTACGGCGACAATCCTGTCGACGTATGTACCTAACTATTGTATGCACTGGTTGTGAATTGCAAGTACACATCCCAGTCGGTGTGTTGACTATTTACATAGTGACTCAACATCTTAGCGATCGTGCAATGCACTTTCCCTGTTCGTCCGTTTGCTTGCGAATTGAATGTACTACTCCATAGTTTCTTTACCTTCAGTAACTTCCACAGTTGCTTCATCAGATCATACGTGAAATTAGTACCTTGATCAGAGATTAAGGACTGAGGTATCCCATACCTGAGTAACCAATTATTAACTAAAGCTTGTGCCACCGTAGTTGCTTTCTGATCTGGTAATGCGTCCATGACTAAATACCTAGAAAAGTAGTCAATCACTGTTAACACATACTTATTCCCTGCTGCACGCCTATTAAATGGGCCTAATACACCAATTCAGATTTGTTGGAAAGGTCTGTCTGCCTCTGGTAATCTTTGAAGCTGAATTTTTTGATGGCTCAAGTCCGCACGCTGTGTGCGTGGCACACAATTCCTGACGTACTCGTCCACGTTTTGACGTCGTGTCCTCCACCAAAACTTCTCCACTATCCACCTATCTGTAGCTCTTCTCCCGTCATGTCCTGAAAGAAAATGGTCATGCACCTGTTGCAAATATTCAGATCTTAATGCTGCTGGTACGACGACGTGCGGGCCGCATTTTGCGACATGCAAAGTAACCTGTCCTGTACTAGGAACTGCGGTTGCTTTCTGAACAATTGGCAATCACTATCCACGGCTTGTGCCCTTTTCCACTCATCTTCAGTCACCCCTGTTACCTGTAATACTGCCACTTTCCTGCTCAATGCATCAGCATTGGCATGTTTCACACCTGGCTTGTGTATCACCTCATAATCGAACTCAGAGTTTCCGCACCCATCTCACTAGCCTACTCGCTGGGCTTTCAGACCTAATAACCATTTCAGAGCTGAATGATCCATCACAACCTTAAACCTTCTACCGTACAGATAACATCGAAAGTACGAAATCCCGTATATTACCGCTAACAATTCCTTCTCCGTCGTGGAGTAATTTGGAGTAATTTTGTTCCGCCTTGTTAAGTTGACGAGACGCGAACGCAATCGGATGTTCTTTGCCATCAATTTCTTGCCCAAGTACAACCCCAAGAGCGTGATTAGACGCGAAAAGTCTGGAAACTTCAAAACTGGATCTGATGTCAGTATCCGTTTCAACTGTTGAAATGCTTTCCCACACTCTGACGTCCACTGGAAGGTAACATCTTTTCTTAGCAACTTAGCAAGTGGCCTTGCTATTTCTGCGAACCCCTGTACGAATTTTAGATAATAGCTCGCAAGACCAATATACAATTGCAGTTGTTTAACCGTTTGCGGAACCGGAAAATCTCGTACTGCAGAAGTGAGACGAGGATCTGTCCGTACCCCGTTTTGACTCATAACATTCCCGAGATAGTTTACTTGTGCTTGCGCAAAATGGCATTTGTCCAAACTTAATGTTAGCTGTGCTGCCTCTAATCTTTTAAACACCTCCTCTAACCGTTCCACATGCTGCTCTATATCTCTTGAAAAAACTGTGTCATCCAGAAACACCATGCATTTTTTCGGTTTCAACCCACGAAGGACTCCATCCAACAACTTCTGAAACGTTGCTGTAGTGTTTCTTAGTCCAAACGGCATTCTTTTATACTCGAAGTGAACACAATGTGTCGTAAATGCTGTTTTTGCCCTGTCCTATGGACATACTTCAGTCTGATGATAACCGCTTCGCAAATCCACAGTGTTGAAAAATTTACACTGCCCTAGGTTGTCTAATGTTTCTGTGATATTTGGAATCGGATATATGTCCGCCACCGTCCGTTCACTCAAATGTCTGTAATTGCAACAAAAGTGAAATTTTTTTTGACCTGTCCGGTGTCTTCTTCGGAAGTAGGACCACGCTACTAGACCAAGGACAATTACTGTGCTGGATTATCCCATCTTCCAGTTGTTGCTCTATTAATTGCTCTACTACTCGTTGTAATTGTTTCGATAGTCTGTATGGGTTATGATACACCGAAGCGCAATTCCCTGTCGAAATACGATGCTGTGTTATCGGTGTAGCAAGTAATGTAACCTGTGCTTCAAACAATGCTTTATACTTTAGTAATAATGCTTCCATACCTGAACGATCATTTCCTCTCAAATGATTTTTACCTTGTCACGAAGTGCAGACGTGCTGACGGTTTGCTTTACATCATAATCTAGCCTCAAACTATCGATGTCCTCTTCATCCATTAACTCTACTGTGGCTATTACTAATCCCTTCGGCAGATCAACATCATCCTGCCCGAAGTTATCTAAACTCACCGGAACCATAAACTGGCCATTTATGTCCGTTACCTGTGATACACTCCTACGAATAAAGCAATGCTTTTCTTCTAAAACCTCATTACTCGGTAGTGGCTCTACCAAGAATAACCCCTGCTGTGGCACATCGACATACACCGGTACCCAGATGAGCTTCCCTGTATCTGTTCGTACTTCGTCACACGAAATCACGTTTAATGCGCTTCTACGCAGTTCAGTTGGTATCACCTTAGCTAACGGGGCATCTTGTGACTCTGAAACATTTGCAGTAGCTGTACTCATTGAGAACAAGTTCCCATGGAGTTTCAGCGTATGTTGCGAAAGGTCAATTTTGGCGTGATGTTTAATCAGAAAGTCCAACCCAAGTATCGCTGAAAATCCCTGTCTCACAGTTGACAACACCTCCATTTGCTCCTGGAACAACACATTCCCTATCTTAAACTTGAGCTGTGCTGTCCCTAGTACATATAATTTTTTATCACATACTGCGCACAATCTGTATCTCGGAACTTCCAATCCTTTCTTGCCCACAAGGTCCACACTGACAACTGATACATGCACGCCAGTATCCACTAAAACTCTTCGCCACTTATCTTTTATGCAAACCATCAAACTACAATCCGCCTCTTCGTGCACTCTCTGAGTACCTCTTTTTACTGGGAATGCCTCCTGATGGCAGGAACACTCCTTTTTTTGTTTAACAGTTTTTTACCTGCTGTATCATTAACACATTTTGTGGCTTTACACAGCCGTGCCTTATGCCCTATTTTCTGACAATTGAAAGACTGTAGTTCCCGACATTGTCCCTTAAAATGACCTTGCTTCCCACAACGGTAACACTCTTTGAAGACGAAAAAATTTTCTTCTCATTGCGACTTCTAGTGGCGCTATCCACATCCTGCAAATGTGTAGCTACGCGCAATGCTGCTGCTAAGTCACTTGGATTTTCCATCCATATCCGGTATGAAAAATCTGGAGAGAACCCTCGCAAAGATGCGTCTAAAGCTCTGTTCTCTGCTGCTTTCAATGGAACTTCATTTGCACTCACATCTTGCGATAACTCATACGCGTGTGCATTCTTTCTCCTAATTCTGTCTGAAAATTCTTCTACCGTTTCACCTGTTTTCTGCATCATCTTCCCCAATTTTCCTCTAAAAAATCTGGCAGTGTTTTGTTTCCTAAACCTTTGCAATAATTCCTCGGCCAACTCTGTGAACGCAGTAGCATCCTTTAACCCTTTGTGGTATGCCACATAAGTCTTTGCATCACCTGCTAACCGTAACCTCACCATTTGCAAACGCATTTCATCCGACCAGACACACAGTCTAGCCGTACTACGTACGTTACCAATGAAAACATTCACATCCTCTGATGTTTTACCCGAGAAGGAAGGTATCAAATTAGCTGCTGAACAATCTGCCACAACGGAAAAGACAGTACCCTTGCATTCTACTCTATCGCTTCCCGAGCCTGATGGAGTATTTTGCAAGAATTGTTGCTCCATCGTCTGCATGTGCTGCTTTCGCAACTTTTTTTCTTCAATCAGTTTCTTAACTTGCTCTGTCAGTGCGACTACGGTGTTACTTGTCGAGGTTGCATGTTTCTCTGGCATTTTCAGTGCTAGTATACCTCACCTCAGAAAAATAAAATTGTATAACTCAGAAGCAAGTGAATTCCTACCCAGCCATCTAGACTTAGCACATTGCCCCATTACATGACCATAGAAGCCACAAACATCACAAGTGCTTGGTACAAATTTATTGCAAGGAGCGACGTGACCTGTTAATCCACACAGTACACATTTAGATGGTACTAAGTTAATGTGACTATCATTCCCACAAAACTGTGATAAGTCTACAGGGCTGCTAGGCCTTTCAACTGACACTCTCACATCCCTTAACGCTACCCTCGACATGTCTTAGCTACACGGAAAACACAGAGAGAAGGCAGTTGCTGGACTCACCTTATTCGGTGTTTCTCGGTTGCTCAGCACGGTGCTAGTCAGTTGTGGCGTGGGTGCGCCTGACACCACTTGTTATGGCTTTTGCTCCACTTGTTAGCAGCAGACACAGTGGCTGCGCCAAAGACTGAGATGGAGTGGAGTTTTACAATTATTTATTGAACTTTCTTTTAAAATTTCTCCCTCGTCGTCGCTGCCCAGCCCGGCGGATGCCTGCACGTGGCTGCTGATGTGTAGATTCTCCGACAATGCATGCAACGCGCGCCGCTGATTGCACTCACGAACCTTAGGCCACCAGTGTTCCACTGAAGCCAATATGCCCTGCGGTTGAGATGAACTCATCGCCGCTCGGCACCCTCCGTACGGGCACGCCTACAGAGCCGTGTCGCCGTGGTGTCAGCTGCCGACACCTGCTGCATTGCCGGCTGGTAAACAGTCCGTTGCAATGTCAGCGAGGTTCCGTCGTGGACGGACTACGCGCCGCGGGGCCGGGTTGCCGTGAAGTCCGGGTATCATTCCCGGGCAGGGCCTGTGACTGATACTACGCATCAGCCGGTCCTGCTGGAAGTTCTCACCATAGTTAGTCAGCCATGGTGCCGACTGAACCCGGGCCGACCTCCAGAGCTGACGTTGGCATCTGGTGGAGAACGGATGACTCCTGCGAGCTGGAACAGACTTCCGGAATTGTCACCTACGAAGATTGAACATTCGGACACGGACCACGTCTGTCCTCAGATCCGAACTGCTTCCTAATGGCTTCTGTCTCTTGCTGCCTGCGCTCCATTATTTATACCCGGCAGGAGGACGTTTTTACCCTCGACGGTAGCTTGTTGTTGTTGTTATTCCCACAATATATTGCAGTGTAACTTAGTGTGCTGGCCTCACTTTCACTTACTCGGCACTCTCCAGGCTTCGCCCAGCGGTCTGTGTGCATCCTTGCGTCAGACTGTTGGTAGACTGCTGCTGTCAGCAAGGCTATCTATGCCTGCCTACTTTGCAACGCCTCGGTCGCTGGTGTGCCTCTGTTTTGCCATTCTCCACTGCATGAAGCAATTCTTAGTACGTGTGGCTGCAGCAGTACCGTTGAAGAGGCACTGTGATGCTATTAGAGTTCAGGAGGAATAGCAGGTGGACTGTGGTGTGAATGGGAATTTGGATTCAGGAGGAAGGTAGTCCGTGCAGTTCGGCAAAGCCGCTTTGCCAGGTTGGTGTAATGGTTAGCACATCTTCCTAGGGGTGAGCATTAGACCTGGGTTTTAATCCGGCCTTGGTACAGATTTTCATTTGTCGCTCCTGTGTGCGTGTATATGTCATGTGTGTTTGGGACTGGAAAAGGTGTCTGAAACCATAGTTTCATTTGATTACATAATGTAAATGTGCCACCAGGACATACTAAAGATCTCCTAACAAAATACATATGAATAAATAATTTTCTGTATGTAGAGTGATTTGCTAAATGGAGACCAATTGTAGAAAATGATACACGAGAGGTTAAGGAGTGAGGAAAGTCATTATGACATATGGCCAGAAATGTGATCTGAGAGTGGCACATGCATTTGAAGGTTGAGGCTCACTGTACGGTGGGCTCATTGTCACCGATAAATCATCAGTTGTTCTCGTGCACATTTTTGGGAATTGTCACTAATTGTGTCCATCCATTTATTTTAAGTGATAAGAATGTTCGTAATAACACTTAGAAACTAAAAAGTATACTCACCTGATGCTTGTAGATCTTCATCGAACTTATGGCTCGTTCGGTAATAGTTTTCGCCTAGAAGGCGTGACGGGTTCAGTTCTTGGCAAATAAGGACACTGCTGTGTAATAAATCTCTGTCCACCGATTTTCTTTTCTTTTCATCATATTCCAGTAAAATATCCAAACATTATCACGAAAACTTCACAAAAATCCTCCATAGCTCATTGAAACACTATTACTTCTGATACTGCTTAACAGACAGATACAGTACTACTACTGCTTGTTACACAATATGATTATTCCAAAAATATAAAAATATATTTAAAATATCATAAAAGCAATGGTTATAGGAAACAAAAAGTATTATATTAATGACTGAGAAGAAAGACACTTTCACATTTTCTGGATTGTGCTCTATGAGACTTTGTGAGAAACGAGCAGCTCTGTTGCAGCAGGGATTATTAGTGGCTGCCTCGTGGAACCAGTTGTCCGTACACAATACCGTATAGTTACTAACTGCAGAGGACCCTGCTTCTCTAAGGATAATGTGGCTACTATATGGTGCTGCTCCAGCTCAGTACCATATTTACTCGAATCTAAGCCACACTTTTTTTCTGGTTTTTGTAATCTAAAAAACAGCCTGCAGCTTAGAATCGAGTGCAAAGTAAGTGGAAGTTCTGAAAAATGTTGGTAGGTGCTGCCACAACTAACTTCTGCCGTCAAATATATGTAGCGCTACACAGGTATGCTTTGAAGGCGCAAAGATAAACACTGGCGTAAATGCCTCTGCGACAGTAAATAAATTAAAAGAAAGGTGGAAGACGAGCTTTTTTCTCCGCCCCGAGTTTCGACCACTGCATTTTCGTACATTATCTAACGAAGTAAATACAAATTCCGTATTGTTCATCTTCGAATGTAGCAGCATTTCAGTGTACTATGAAAATCCGACTGCAAGACTGTTTGGGATATTTGTCAATATGGCCAACTCTATATGTTCTGAATTTTTTCCTACCTGTGAGAAGAGATGGTTGCTAATAGGAACTTTTATGAATTGTGAATCACATGCAGTATTCTCTTCACCATAAGAATAATACTAATATAAACATTTTGCCATGTATTCTTTTATGTTTACTGCTATCTCATTTAAATCCTGTCTGCCTAATGAACTACGAAACTAGAGTGAGATAACAGCAAACGCAGAAGAATATAAATATGTCATGTCATGTTTATATTCGTATTACTCTTATGCTGGATAGTGCTAGTCAGAAATGAAGCACGGCAAGTGACTAGATTTTTAAATCTAAGATGACTAATTTCTGTGCAGAATGTAATGTACTATAGAGGCGTCTGCAAAGATTTTTCAAATGGAGAAAAATTTTTGCTAAATTCTCGTTCAGAACATCTTTTTCCATACGCAGTCTATTATTTGGTTCTTGTTGGTCATTATCAAAGAAAGAAGCAGGGTAACTAACAACAAATAGCAGTCTCTTGCCATTGTTTCGCTAATGAGACAATTCCTCTCTCTCTCTCTTTCTCTTTTTTTAATTGTAAGCGGCGGTAGCGTGCACAAAAGCAAGCCATGCCGCGAGCGGCGACGTGTCATTAACACTCATAATCAGAATGCGACAAAGAATGTATGACACAGTACAGTAATGCATTTTCAGCTTAGTGATGTAGGCACTTACAAGAAAGAGAACGGCACTTGTCAGATCAAAGAAAAATAAGCAATTAATTCAGACTAGACAAAGCACGTGAAAATGGAAGGGTTCCCAAATAAATACGGACGGAGCGCCTTACGCATAGCAATAGCTACCTGGTAAAGCTTAACTGCTAAGCTTAAGACTCGAACCAAACTACTGTAGCTGTATCGTCATTCATTCGACCTAAATTGTGTCTCGTATTGCAATGGACCGACTTTGTTTCAATTTGGAGGTGGGGCCTAAAACTTTTCTATCCCCCTGAATTCAGTGTCTCAAATTACAGGTGCGGCTTAGAATTGGGAAAATTTTTTTCCCTTGATTTTGAGTCTCTTTTTCAGGTGCGGCTTTCATTGGAGTAAATACGGTTTTCTGTGTGTGGAGCTAAAACACCAGGGCAGTCAGTATGTCATCCCCACTTGCCTGCTGTGTTCGTGTGTGCTTTCAGTCATTGTAATCTATATTGTCAAAGATCCTTTATCTCCACCTTCATGTGGTATACCTCTCTTGAAACGCATTTATAGGTGTATGTCGTTATAATCTTCTCTTGTTCCTTATGCTCTTGACCCCCATTTAACAAAATCACACTTTTATAGCTCAAGGTTTGTGCCTCATGTAAATAAGTGAAACATGTTTGGTTACTAGCAAAATAAACATGCAGTTGCACAATACCAAATTTTTCTTATCTACGTGATAAATAATAAAAATATAATACTCTACTTGAAAAGTAGTCACTTTCTAAACAAATCTGATATCAAGTATTTCATTATGCAGCTCTCTCAAGTCATTTATGTTTCCAGTGTGAAAAGCTTTATACGAAAGTTCTTCGGTTGTGATCAAATACTTGCCAGCCATTGTGACCGAGCAGTTCTAGGCGCTTCAGTCCGGAACCGCGCCGCTGCTATGGTCGGAGGTTCGAATCCTGCCTCAGGTGTTGATGTGTGTGCTGTCCTTTGGTTAGTTAGGTTTAAGTAGTACTAAGTCTAAGGGGCTGATGACCTCAGATGTTAAGTCCCATAGTGCTCAGAGCCATTTGAACCATTTGATCAAATACTTAACCTGCTTGCTACTGTTGCTGTAGGAAGCAGCAACAAACACAAGTCCTGGTGTTAAGACATTAACCAAGTGGGAAGCAATTCTCACATTAATTTATGCCACATGTAGTTAAGAGTTTGTCTTGGTTATTTCAAGATACAACTGTGCAAAGTTGACACTATGTGCCTTTTACAATCTATTACATGGTTACTAAACTGATCAGCACAGGTGGCGCTCGACACTTCGAGCAAAATTAGGCAAACGACAGTGGTTCCACATGAGCCTTATGTACATTTTGCTACAATGACAGAAAGTTTAAGAATTGCAATGAACTTTGATAGTTGACAGGACATAAAAAAAACATTGAATAAACCATAAAATAAAATGGCATTAGATATATATTACTTTCATTACAAAGCGGTCTCCTTCACGGTGAAAATAATCAGATAAATAAATATAACAATAAGAATTACATTTTAGTGGGTTATTTTTAAAATATAGAATATAAATTCTTTTAGTATGTTACCTAGATTTAATAAAAACGTTTCATTTCACTAACTCAGTCCTTGCAAAATTGAGTCTGGCAGACAGGATAATGCTTTGTAATTGCTTACTCACTCTTATTTTAATTGGATTCTGTTCTTTGTTTTTTATTTATATTAGATATAAACCATATATCATTGATAATGATTATAACTGAATTCTACAAACTTTAAGAATGTGGGGGAAAAGATAGATTGCTACTTATCATGTTAAGTTGCAGACAAGTGTAATTAAGACACTTACATAAAGCTTTTGGCCACGGCCAAAGAGAACCCCACACTGTTCATACTCACAAGCAAGCATACCTAGCAGACACGTGACCACCAACTCTTGGTAGCTCGGGCCAGAGTGCAACTATCACTTGGGATCGTAGCAGCAGTGTGGAGGGGGAGGGGAAGGGATAGTAGTGTACGGGTGGGTGGAGGTGGGGGAAAAGGAGTGGGGGAGGGGAATGTTGGGCGAGATTGTTGGCAAAAGTTGGAAAATAATGAGAGTGGGTGAAGAGAATGTTGAGGAGATAATAGCTCAGAGGGGGGGGTGGAAACTTTACTGTAGGGTGTGGGGGCAGCTGAACATAACATGCCGAGTGTCACTGGTTGCTTCACAACCCGAGTGTTCTGCTGTTTTCCCCACCTCCCTGACCCATAACCTCCTGACTCTGGTCCTTTTGGCATTCTAATCCCTGCACGTTCAGTCAGACAGCAGTCCTCTCCCTCCCCGACCTGTACTCTCCTATCCCTTATTCTTCCCCCTCACTTCCATATTGCTGCTTTACGTTCTGGCCCGAGATGGAGAAGTTGGTGATCGTGTTTGCGTGAGGTGTGCTTGCTTGGGTACAAATTGTGTGTTTTTCTCTTTTGCTGCTGAATTTTGTGGCTGAAAGCTTTGTGTAAGTGTCTTTCGATTGCGCTTGTCTGTAACTTAATGTCACCTTTACGGCAAGTAGCAGTCTTTGTTTTTCTACATGTCGATAGTCCTACCTGGAGTTTCCATTGTTTTTTAATGATTTTAATTACTTTCAAATTACTTGTTTGCAATGTGTTATCAACAGTGATAATGGTAATGATAGCAGAATTTTAGCAGCATTAAGAGGCTGGAATGGGTTTAAACATTCTTATTAGTTACAGTGTCTACATGAGGCATAAGGAATACATTGTGAAAATTTATTTCATGATCACAGTTTCCAAAGTATAATATTACTAATATTGCCCATGTTTGGCTATGTGTAAGATTGTTTTTGGTGTGCTATTATCTCATCAAATAATTAGGGAACTGCTGGTAATAAGCATCGAAGAAGTGATAAGGTCCTAGCTGTTAAGTTTGAGTAATTTTGTGGTTTTACTTAATTCACAGATAATTGAACAGCCCGGCCTGTGGGAGACAGGAGGTCCGGGTTCGATCCACGTGCGAGAAGAGGACAGTGGTGAAGGTGCTCCGGCTTGTGCTGGGTGGAAGTGCCAGCTCGTCTGAGGTCTGCGGCCGGCGCGTCCGCCACCTGGGAGGGGTGTGCCGGGACGCGCGCGCTTGTGTAAATGGAGGCGTATCTGGAGACTCCTACTGATATGGCATCATGTCCTATCAGTTCTCATTTTGTTACACTGACTAACAAGTTGTGTTGTAATGGAGTTGTAATGTCTTTGGGACGAGCGGGAGGGAGGGGCTAAGAGAGATGTAACAACTGTATCATATGGTTGATTTTTAAACTGTCATTTTTATCAGTACTGTCATGTGCAGTCTTGTTTACAAATGGATGCTTTTTAGAAGTTTAAATGCATGTTTGATATTAATTTTGTATAATTGTGTAGTCCACAGCACTTGGTAAATTATATGTATATAGCATAATGCATTTTTGTATGTTTCAATATGTAGAAATCTGAAATAAATTTTGCGAAGCTCGTACCTGTTACACGTTGGCCTAACAGCTGTCTTGTGAATACAGAGAAAGAGCAATGTTATAGTGGGCATTCCCTGTATTGGGCCTGTTCGTCATCTTTGTAATGTTGTTGTTA